>NC_041709.1:502500-802500 GCF_900700375.1 Denticeps clupeoides
CACACACACACACACACACCCACACACACACACACACACACCCACACACACACACACACACACACACACCCACAACCACACACACACACACACCACACACACCACACACACTAACTATGAACGGTTGATTACATATAAACAGTTCATAGTTTGCAGACAGTTTAACTTATTTGTTGCATAATAAACAACGGCCTTTGCTGTGTGAATAAATAATATGAAAATGAATGAATATAAATTCCTTGGGTGTTGCAGCTTCGTGTGTCTGCTGCTATTAAGACGGTTCTTTTCTGTGCCACTCAAACGTGAGGAGATTAAGGCTTTTGAACGTCTTCAAATGACGACTGAAATATTTTATAAAAGTATTATAAATTTTTTTTGTGTTCGTGTAAAGTTTTTTGTTGAGTAGTTTTGTGTAAGTAAAGTTTAAATTTCACAAATGATAACAGTTGAACAAGAGCAGACACGCCTCACCTGGCCAGGGGAACGCCGGCTGTTAAAAACCCCAACATCTGACCATATCTGTGAACAGTAAGATGGGGGTGTCTCCGTCCCCCCCGGCAGAAATAAACCTGCTCTTGTTCAGGCGGTTTGGTCTAAAGTGAGATGAGAACGTGAACGTGAACCCGCTCCACACAGACTACAGTTTGCAGAGCCGTGACGTGTGGGTCATTCGCAGTTCCCTGACGCCATTTTATTGCTGCTAAAAACGAACTGGACTTGCGGCGTCCCGCGGTCCCGGGTCGGGACGTTATGGAACAGCAGCGGTAGAGTGGCACTCATACATTACAGCCATTGTGAATGCCACAGCCGCAGCGCACCGTATTGTCGATATTGTTTTTATGGGGACCCTGACGCCCATTGATACTCTTGCACGTGCACATTTTAACAAAAGGGCGGGATTCTTACATAACTATTCATGTCCCCCCCCTTTGTCTGATGGAAAATTCAATTCCACTATAATAACAATAAAAAAAAGTTGAAATTGTGCAACTGAGTTGACGGAGCTGCACTGTGTCTAGTTTCCAGCTCAGCAGGGCTGAAAAACATGAAAAGAAACGTGACTTCTGCTCATAAAAACGCTGCTGCGTGTCTGTCCCGCACACGGCCCTGTTTGTGCTCAATAAAGGGAACTTTGTGTGAGCGTGCGACACAGAGCGAGTGAGTAGAGAACGAGGGAGGCCGTATAACAAACTAAAAGTTGACCAGACAGACGGAGCGCAGCCCCGACCCTGAGGGACACGTCTCAGGCGGACATGTGAGGACATCCGGTCCAATATATACAATATATACAACCGGAAGTGCTGTAAAATCTCCAGTCTGGGGGCGGAACAAAAAAACTAGGGCTGCACGATTTGGGGAAAAAGACATATTGCGATTATTGAGATCAATATTGCGATTGCGATATGATAAAGGACACTTGCTTGTATATCAATGAAAAGTCGCATACTAATAGTGAAATGTTTAATTTCAAAGTGAAACATACAAACTACTTATAAAAACTTGAAATGCCCAGTGCTTTCAAATACAATATTCTACAAAATTAAATAAATCACAAAAAACTCTTTTACATTACTGTCGAACGACAAACCCTGGTAAGGCTAAACAACTGTTTTGATTATATTTGGCCATTATAAAATCCCGTATTATAGTTCTTACGTTTAACCAAAACGTTGTTTGGAGGCTGACTTGAACACAGGGATGAATAGCTTTGCTAGCTTAGCTAAGGTTAAGATTTGTAAACTGAGGTGAATTTCTTTAGGAAACCTTCAAAGTTTGAGAAAAGTTAACTAAACAGCTAAGAACAGTCTAAATAGTTAATTCCTACGTTTAACCAAAACGTTGTTTGGAGGCTGACTTGAACTTTAAGAGAATGGATCGGACATGTTGCCGATCCAATCCATGTACTAATCATTTAAATCGCAGCTTTTTGCGTTCATGTAATCGCACACACTGACATCGCAATTACGATTGCGATTAGATTAATCGTGCAGCACTAAAAAAAAAAAAAAACCCACAAAGTTTTGAGGAAACATGAGGGAAACAGCTAGAATCAGCAAAGAACTTTTGGGTTTGTTTGTGTCCAGAGGAAACCAGGACTGTCAAATAAAAAAAAAGGAGATTATGCATCTCAGTTTTTGTGCTAGTCGACAGGTAGGTGAAACAAAGCCGCTCAGCAAAAACCCTCCTGGCAGCGTCGCTCGTACCTGCGGTGCGCCGCATTCAGCATCTTCTCGCGCTGAGACGGACCGTTCGCTAATGTCACATTTACCCGCGAACTGCGGTGCTGACGACCTGACGCCCGTAACCGAGTTCTGCTGATGGCCCCATGTACAAAGTGTACCTCAAACAAGGACGACAGGGGGACGTGTCAGAAGCAGGAAGGGACCTTGCGCTACACCTGGACGCTGACAATGACGCGCTGACAAAAACCCAGAACCAAATTCACCGTTTCAGTTCATCTTCTACGGGTCGCGTGAGAGTGAGACGTGAGCAAGCAGTTCCTTCTTGGATTAGATTCAAATGAGTCATTTTGCCGAGTACAAACGTACAAATTAAATGCAATTTGCTTTAAACCAGAAGTACAGGAGAAAAGTATTACTTACAGGTCAAGTGCACAGAAATGGAACAATAACATATATTTCTGGTTTATATACAGTACAGGCCAAAAGTCTGGACACCTTCTCAAAACTATGAATGAACACATGTGGAGTTCTGTACTTCACAAAAAGTGGAGACCTGACCTCCACAGTCACCGGACCTGAACCCAGTCCAGATGGTTTGGGGTGAGCTGGACCAACAAGTGCTAAACACCTCTGGGAACTCCTTCAAGACTGTTGGAGAAGCATTTCAGGTGACGACCTCTTGAAGCTCATCGAGAGAATGCCAAGAGTGTGTAAAGCAGTAATCAGAGCAAAGAAACTAGAATATAAAACATGTTTTCACTTATTTCACCTTTTTTTGTTAAGTACAGAACTCCACATGTGTTCATTCATCGTTCTGAAGTCTTCAGTGAGAATCTACCAACGTAAATGGTCATGAAGATAAAGAAGACACAGTGAATGAGAAGGTGTCCAAACTTTTGGCCCGTACTGTATATAAATAATAGTAAAGTATGATAAAATAGGAAAATACATGTAATTATTACAGTATTGATTTATTAAAGCAATTTTCAGGTTGTGTCCAATATATTACAATACAATAAATTGTGTATATAATAGTGTCTCTGTTATCAGTGCTTTATGTGAAATTAGCAAACAATATGCATGGACCACATATATTACTGTGATGAAAAATCAATTCTGAGAATCACCGAATGATTCATTTCACAGGGCTCATTTGTAATGAACTAAATAGATTTATTTACAGCAACCTTTGCCACTGGACTGGGAAAAGACCAAAAATTCTGAACATTTTCTATTACAGCAGTTTAAAAAATAAGCAGCAGTAAATCTACTCTGAAATGAAGTTGTACAAGTTTATCTCTGCTGCTCCACAGCTCTCATGGCAAGTGGCACCACAAGATAAGAAACGTAACTGCTGTTAACACCCTAAACAAATCACCGCAATGACGAACGCGCCACGCCGCGCCGCGGTCTGAGCCTCACCGTAAAAACGGGCCAAATTACATGCAAACGACCCGAACGAATGGCTCAGACGACATAACCTGTTCAGCCGCTGTGTTTCTAGAAGCCACAAGGCAGCTGAGGTTTGACCTCCAGACATGAAGTTCCTGGGTCCACGCTGACTTCAGGCGGGAAACGGGTCCGACCCGTCGGGGTGAGGTTCCCTGCCCCTTTATACCACGGTGTAAAACGTCCTCCACCACCCACTAGATGTGATGGGACGATACCCAGGAACCGTCCAGCTCTAAAATTCCACAGCGCGACTGCGCCAAAACCGTAAAAGGTCATTTCAACGTTGTGCACCGGCTACAAACGCCATCGTTTCTTCAAACTCTACCTGAGAATGAATTCAGGGGGCTTTCACACCTCCTCCAGCGCTCGACTTCTCCAGGTCGAGACCTCTTCTCCAAAACCTTCCCTCTGCACAGCGTATGCACGCTTAATTAGCAAAAAACGTCCTTAATGCAGAACCACGCACACATTTACAGCCAGAGCGCCACCCAGGCCCTGGCTGGGTAGTGCAGGTTTCAACCTGAACATCGTACCCAGGTCCTCCTGACAGGTCGGTGGAGACGACCGTCCTCATGGACACTCGGAGGCGACGCTAGGACGCGCTCGGGCTGTTTTTATTCATATTCCTTCCAAAATATCCAGAACTTCGCCGGTTATTAAATGAATTAAAGTGAAGTGATTGTCATTGTGAAACGCTGCAGTGCAGCACACGGTGCACACAACGAAATGGGTCCTCTGCATTTAACCATCACCCTTGGTGCATCATGAAAAGCGCCCGGGGACGTACGGGTTTTTGTAAAAGTGTAGAACCCCACGCCGGCCCAGACCATCTCCCTTCATTAAACCCCGATATCTTGATAAGTGAACCCCTTGTGCGGCTCGGAACTCGCTGTACACTCAGCACTGAATTCTAATTCAGTAGGTTTTGTTTTGGGGGAAAACCCCTCCAGAATCGAGGGGTATATCAGTTAAGGGTGGTAGTAGCCTAGTGGGAACACACTCGCATATGAACCAGAAGACCCGGGTTCGAATCCCACTTACTACCATTGTGTCCCTGAGCATGACACTTAACCCTGAGTGTCTCCAGGGGGGGACTGTCCCTGTAACTACTGACTGTAAGTCGCTCTGGATAAGGGCGTCTGGTAAATGCCGTAAATGTAAATGGTTAACGCAGCCGTTAGTGGGGCAGCTGCAGATCCATATTGGTTCAGATCCGCTTTGCAACCACGAGTCGGGATTGTGATGACCGGACCAAACCAGGGGCAGGTCCGCTCTCCACCACATCTCCAACACTCAGGCCTGCAAACACAGTGGGAACCCGGAAGTGTGAGAGGGGGGGAAATGACCGCCGCGACCAACAGGAAGTGCGATTTCGGGTTTGATCGGCCCAAATCTGCGGGCAAAGCACCTGACAAAAAAAACAAAACATGTCCACTCGAGTTGATGAAGGCTTTTCCCACACCGCTATTTCCCCCCAAACTCAGGAAGCAGTGGAGGACGCCCGAGGGAGACCACCATCCTGACTAGTTCCACGTGGGGTCAGCAACACATCTAAAGGTTGCGCGCCTTACGTGAACAACTGACCGAAGGTTGGTGAAGGCATCTCCAGAGCGTTGAGGAGCTGCAGTCCCCATTTCACATGTAGAGGTTTACAGTGACCAGCGGGTCACGCTGCAGCACCAAAGTCAAGGTCACAAACTGCAATGCAATTTTAAAAAAAAACATATATAAAACACACACACACACACACACACACACACACACACACACACACACACACAGACACACACACATCACAGACACACACACAGGGCTGACCTACTTCCAGCTCGATATATTGTGTAAAATGTTGAATCCCATAGAAACCCATGTGTGTGAAATGTGTGCCACGCCACCATCATCATCTTCATCTTCATGGGCACGTTCTAAAAGAGTTCTAATAACAGAACCATCGCAGGAAGTAGCATTTCCCAGATTCCAGCCTCCAAAGGCTCCGCGTGAGATTTACAGTCATATTTATATTGTTTTTATTTGAATGAGAGCGACCATTCAAATCTATAGAAATCGAACGAGAATTGCTGGTGTCTTCCCATTGTAAGTCGCTTTGGATAAAAGCGTCTGCCAAATAAAGTAAAGTAAAGTAAAGTAAAGACCAGGAAAGTAAAGCGGTGGCGAGTTATCAGACACCAGATGACGGAAAATGACCCGTCCAGGTGAGGTGTTGTCCACGTGTCTTTTACACTCGTCCCTAAAACACAAAGCCCCAGCGTATACGACATATGGCATTTTTGGCGGTGGAAATGACATTTGTTGGGGTTGTTTTACGGCCGAGTTCCGGATGTCTGAACGTAAAGACCAACAGCGAGACCGGCCGTTTGTGCAGGAAAGTAGTCTTCACGCGTGACCTCGGTTTCTACTCCCGAAGGAGGCAAAGCCGCCTGGAACCGTCACGTAAATGTTTTTGCGTGCCGGTAATCCCGAAATGTGGGTGTCATGTGACACTGACCTTCCAGAAAAAGACTTTTCACAGCTGATCCCGGACAAGCCAGGTGACCGGAAGAAATCAAGACCGGGACGTTCTTCAGAGTTCCCTCGAATACGGCAAACTGCTGATTCCAGTGGAACGCGGCGCCGGCCGGAATAATGAGCGCGGAACCCGGCCCGAGGGCGGAGGAACGTGACGGTTCGCCTCAGCATACGTTAGCTGCTGCGCTACCGGTTTCTCCCGCCTCCCGGCCCGGAGCAGATATCCGAACGCCCGCCTCCCAGCCCGGTTTCACTCCTGGCCCGGTTTCTCCCGCCTCCCGGCCCGGTTTCTCCCGCCTCCCAGCCCGGTTTCACTCCTGGCCCGGTTTCTCCCGCCTCCCGGCCCGGTTTCTCCCGCCTCCCGGCCCGGAGCAGATATCCGAACGCCCGCCTCCCAGCCCGGTTTCACTCCTGGCCCGGTTTCGCCCGCCTACCGGCCATGTTTTCACACCCGGCCCGGTTTCTCCCGCCTCCCGGCCCGGTTTCACTCCTGGCCCGGTTTCTCCCGCCTCCCGGCCCGGTTTCACTCCTGGCCCGGTTTCTCCCGCCTCCCGGCCCGGTTTCACTCCTGGCCCGGTTTCTCCCGCCTCCCGGCCCGGTTTCTCCCGCCCTCCCGGCCCGGAGCAGATATCCGAACGCCCGCCTCCCAGCCCGGTTTCACTCCTGGCCCGGTTTCTCCCGCCTCCCGGCCCGGTTTCTCCCGCCTCCCGGCCCGGAGCAGATATCCGAACGCCCGCCTCCCAGCCCGGTTTCACTCCTGGCCCGGTTTCTCCCGCCTCCCGGCCCGGTTTCTCCCGCCTCCCGGCCCGGTTTCACTCCCGGCCCGGTTTCTCCCGCCTCCCGGCCCGGTTTCTCCCGGCCCGGTTTCTCCCGCCTCCCGGCCCGGAGCAGATATCCGAACGCCCGCCTCCCAGCCCGGTTTCACTCCTGGCCCGGTTTCGCCCGTCTCCCGGCCCGGAGCAGATATCCGAACGTGCCGGTTTCTCCCGCCTCCCGGCCCGGTTTCAGCCGACTTCTGACGGGCAGCAAAGTACCCGATGGCGGCGCCCCCAACAGGAAGATACAGGAGGAGCAGGAGGGTTTTAAGTCACTTGCCAGACTCCACACTTCATGCCTTGAGGGACGATGACGATGCCTCCTGATGGCTTTCGGAAGGCCATTTTTATTCTAACATGCGCGTTCCAGCTTCACGTGCGGTTCTAACCCAACACGGCCTGCCTGGGAAACCAAGACACACTTGGGAGACCCCGATCCGGGGACCCATTCAGACGCCCGACTCCGGAGGGACCTCGTCCACGGCACCTTCTGAATGAGGCCGTCACAAGCCGACCACACGGTCCCGCTCGCTACCCTCCATCCGGAACGTTGCGAGGAGGTTCCTGAAGTATCCTGACAGGTCGTGCAAAAATAAAACCACCACGTACAGCAATTCGGACAACCGGCTGAAACTGATAACGATTCTACTCGAGTAAAAGCACGAACGTTCCTCTAACTGGCCCGATCACGACAAGAAACTTCTAATTAGTTCCGACAAAGAGGATTTGGGCGAATGTGCAGAGGGAAGTCAAACAGCAGATTACTCACTTCATACCTTCACACTGTCACCAAAGCAGACAAACAATGAGCGACAATACGGCGACACGTTTACACGTTAATGTGGGACTTTCTGGGTTTTTTTTGTTGTATTTTTATTGCGTCGTACGTGCTCTATTTAAGATGCATCCAGCCTCGGCGACATGCCGGAACGGGGCCCGTCCGGGGCGACGGAGCCGCGACGTTCTGTTATTCGGGGCTGGCCGGCCGCCTGCGCTTTGTTGAGCGGTGTGACATGCGACGCCCGGGGACCCGATAAGCCGTCCCCCCCCCCACGGCCAGCTGCGGCGTGTCGTGCCGAAATAGTCCTCCCAGCAGGACATTTTGCGCTGACATTGTTCAATCGTGTAATACAAGTACAAGCGGTTTCGTGCGAGTATTTACTCGGCTACAAGCGGCTAGAACCGGTAATAAACAACTGAGCCGCGTAGCGCTGGTCGCTTCCTTAATACAACACAACAACACAAAAATGCATAAAAATGTAAACTGCGACGTCAACACCCGAGAATGCCACAAGAGGCTAACGAATAACAGCGCAAAACGAATCGGTTTCGGGAGAGTATTTTGGCCATTGGGGGGGTAAATTCCGGTAGGGGGTAACATTTTGGCACGACACCGGTTAGCACATGCTAGCTAGGCTAGCGGCTAGATGCTTGGAGGCAGTCCGCACTCTGGACGTCTGACGCGAACGCGTCCAACTCGATATTCGAAACGCGTTCGTTTATTGCACATGTCACCGTTATTTCCTGCCGCTTCGGGGTCGCGGGAAGGCCGGCCAGGACACTCACCAGGAGTAGCTCTGCTCCGCCATCTCGCCGATGACAGTCGGAGGATCCCTGCAGCAAAACGGAGAGTCCTGGTGGTGGTGGTGGTGGGGAAAATATCCGCCTCTCTGTTCGGCCTCGCCTTTCTTCAACAGCTCCGGTCTGGTGACAGCATCGTGGCGACGTCTTCCGCGGCCGTTCAGCTAGCGAGCTACTAGCCGCTGGAGCTCCGCGACACAAATGACAAACGGTGGCTTTTGCTAACTGGCCGAGACAAAGCGCTCCGGGCGGAAAAAAAACCCCCGACAAATTTCGCCCGTTCGGCGACTATCCTGCCTCCTCGCGCCCACCCCGCGCAGGCCTCGGTTTCGGGGAGCCTCAGATTCGCCCCAAGTCCATCGTTTGGGGGTGTCTGTCTGCAGGTACGTCTGAAGTGGGGGCCGCGCAGCTTTGTTTTCGGTGGCGAGAGAGTCTCGGGAGCGCGCACTGTTACCCTCGCTGTCGCGCGCTGCCGGGGCCGTGTGTGAGCGCGCGGGCGCGCGCGTGCACGGGGGATGCCAGGTCAGCCAGGTGGCCACTCAACAAAGCGACATTATTTTTATTTCTCTTATCTAAAAACGGTGAAAACCCAAATAATTGGGAGCCGCCAAGACGTCAAATTAGCTAGAATTTCATTTGATTTGAGAAACTATCTCGAGACGGCCTATGAGAACTCGGGGTTGGTCTCTCCCGACTAAACTAATAAATGATCCTCAACAAGCATAAGTCTACAGATTTTCAGAAAATAACAGTATTTCTCTCTATAATGAACATTCAGAAATAAATAGTTTTGAAAAATCAACATCTGGTCAACATGTCATCAACAAAATTGCTTACAGTTACATTATCATGCTCTTTCCATTTCGCTCACTTTATACATTTTTTTTGCACATTGAAATTAGCTATTTAATTAATTAAAAATATTTTTATTGTTGAATCATTCCACCAAGTCAAATTACAATTTTTTCTTTTATAAAAGATCTTGACTTCTGATTTTGATTATTACAATTTGTTTAAGCACATTCTCAAAATCCTTTTCACCGGTAGGTTTTTGCCATATATAAACCATATGGATCTGGATTTTACATTATCAGTCATAAGTCTGCTAAATGCAAGTATTTGCACCGAAAAGAAGTCCTTTAAAAAACAGCGCCGCCGCTGTCTTTCATAATGAGCAGCTTTGAGTGCACACACCTGGCAACGTGGTGGGCGGTGACTGGCACCGCTGCAGCCTATAGAGAAGCAGCTGGCTTGTCACGTGACCGGATGCGATAAAGGACAGGAAATACAAATCTTATTTTTCTCTTCACTCATACTGCCATTCAAACACGGACCCAACCGACTTTACATTTAACGCACACTGAACGGGGCCGCGTATTGTCGACGGTCGTTTTGATTTTGACGGCCGTCCTGACGGCAGCCCATTGTCTGTTTTGGACGCGAAGTCTCCGGGTGCGCGCACGTAAATGCGTGATGTGCGTCACCGACTCAATTTTACTTTTTATGGCCGCATTCTTGTCGCGTACAAATTGTTATTCTTCGTTGCAGCGCAGTCACGCAAATTTGCCCGAAATCACATGCGCATTTGTAAAATCTGTTTTTAGCTATTTCATAATTACACGATTCGTTCCTTAGGTTTCATTCATTACATTTACGGCATTTATCAGACGCCCTTATCCAGAGTGACTTACAATCAGTAGTAACAGGGACAGTCCCCCCCTGGAGACACTTGGGGTTAATTGTCTTGCTCAGGGACACTATGGTAGTAAGTGGGATTTGAACCTGGGTCTTCTTTTTAAAGTGAAGTGATTGTCACATGTGATACACAGCAGCACAGCACACGATGCACACAGTGAAATTTGTCCTCTGCATTTAACCCATCACCCTGAGTGAGCAGTGGGCAGCCATGACAAGCGCCCGGGGAGCAGTGTGTGGGGACGGTGCTTTTGCTCAGTGGCACCTCAGTGGCACCTTGGCGGATCGGGAATCGAACCTGCAACCTTCTGATTACAGGACCGTTTCCTTAACCGCTAGGCCACCACTGCCCCATAGGCGAGTGTGTTACCCACTAGGCTACTACCACCCATTATGCCAATATGTCTCATTAATAAGTAAGCAGTAGTAGCTAAGGCACAACACACAACAGCAATAATACTTACTACTTGAAAAGTGTGAAATAATCAGTGTGTATCTGTCTGAATGCGTCTCTGTGTTTTGAAAGCTGTGAAATGCAAATTACAGGCTATACATTTCGCTGGAAAAAAGGATGTGAAGTGAACTATTTGCGATTCCAAGATTTCTGATTAGATGTTATAGTCTTCTAAGTCACAGATGTAGACAAACACAGTCTGTCTAAGCACACATTCAGTATTCATGCACAGCCCAGTCTGAAAATCCTTTTTATCAGCCACTTACTGTCATGGGTTTACGGTCAGGGTTCTGGCTTGGCTTATCAGCACATGGATCATCTTTTTAAGTTCTTTTATTTTTTCCTTTAGCTGATTCCCATTTAAAACATGCATTATAGCACTTACAGTGTCAAGGTTTAAAACTGTCTCAGACATAAATAGTGTGGTGACTTTTCTGAAGTTTACATTTACAGCATTTACCAGACGCCCTTATCAAGAGCGACTTACAATCAGTAGTTACAGGGACAGTCCCCCCCTGGAGATACTCAGGGTTAAGTGTCCTGCTCAGGGACACGATGGTAGTAAGTGGGATTTGAACCTGGGTCTTCTGGTTCACAGGCGAGTGTCTTACCCACTAGGTTACTACCACCCATTAAGTGTTTTGGTTCATACCAATGATTCTCTTTTCCTCTCTTTGAGTATTGCCTTTTTGCCTATTTCTAGGAATAGCTTCAGGGGTAGTAGTAGCCGATCACAAAATCACAGGTTTGAACTCCACTTACTACTATTGTGCCCGTGAGCAAGACACTTAACCATGAGTGTCACCAGGGGGACTGTCCCTGTAGCTACTGATTGGATAAGGGCATCTGATGAATGCCATAAAACATAAAATGTAAATCTAAAAATGTCTTCACAGTAAACTGTTTAATGCTGTCTTGTTGGGTGCTTGCATAGTGTTGTAGATGCATTTCTACCAAGCATGGAACAGTTGCTTGAATTGATCCATGGTACACACGTTCTTGAGATGAACAGATTTGTCAGTAACCAGGCTTTGAGTGCATTTATTTTAAAGGACATGGCTTCTACGCCCCCCCCAGAGGTTTCCAGACATTTATTCACCTGAAATTGATAACACAATGAAATCTCTCAAGTCACGTTATTAGTTCTGTCAGATTGTTATTCTCAGATATTGACAATATCCTAAAATATTTATAAAAATAAAGAAGTTATTGCAGAGTAAAAATGCAAACTCAGGTTGGTTTAACCTCAGTATTTCAGTAGACGAAGTTGTTAAAGGAGAGTGTGTGGCCGTGTCCTTATTAAGGAATAAGGAAGGTCTGGAAATCCGTGCCCACCCCCCAGAGAGCTTCATCCCAGGATTACAAAAATCTGCAGGGAGCTGCTTTTCTTGGAGCTTATGGACAATCTGCTCCCTGTCACCCAAACCATTTGTTTTTTTTTGGGGGGGGTGGAGCAGACGCAACCGTGACTACTAGAGGTCGCCAAAGAGTAATCCTGCACTGGCACAAGTGGAAGAAGGCCGGATGCACTCCTCAGGCTCCCCGTTCATCCTGTCATGGATCTGTACACGACAGGATGGGCGTGAGAGCCCAACACGCCCCATTTAAAGACCATCCAGGCTCTGTGCGGTGTTATGTTGTGGGCCTTGTATTTCATGTGATGGCCTTGGTTCTGCCTACATGGGCATTTCTCCATCTGCTCGTGTATGTTCACCTTCCAAAGGGCTGCAGAAGAACTGGTGACACCAATTTTTTTTTTCGAGCCCCATGAATCCAGCTCCCAATGGGACACTTTTCAGGGATAAAAAAATAGTTAATAAATGATCATTTGTTAATCGGTGTATAAATCCCCAAATCATCTGGGATCATCTGAGTAGTTTGGCCCTCACTTCTGCTCAGTCCTTGTACCAGACTGCAGTAACGCAGTTCATCAGTAGGTGTCAGGAAAGTACGGCACGGACCATCAGGAGAGTTACACTTTAATGTCATTTTTGGGTTTAAAAATGTAATCTAATATGGCTTTCTAGTCCATAGGTGCATATTTTGTAGGGCATGTTGCATGACATGTTGGCTCATTCTTAACATGAATCCCCTGGCCAACTGTCTTTTAATCCTTTAAATAGAAAGAAAAATACTGTGATAATAAGGGAAAAGGAGAAGAAGAGCAGCCTGACTGCTGATTTATCAGTGATGGGGGAGAGTTTTCATCTCTGAATGCAGTGTTCACGGTATACGGAATCGGTGTCAGAAACAGCGACTACAGCTAGATGGGTGGCTTAAGCTCATGCAAATCAGTGTGTGTATTGAAGGTAATGGCGTCTCGTGGATGCAAATGCTGAGAAACGGTCTTGGACCTTTGGTTAGATGTCACACATCCTGTGCTCGGCCGCTGCTGATCCAAAGCACCTGATTGCATTTCCCAGCCGCCCTTCAAACTGGATTGCCACACAGTGTCCACATTGTTGCAGGCACCCGGAGCAAGCGCCCATCCCGAGTCATGTGAAGGCTCCACAGCGGTCCTGGCATTCCGACTTGGCACATTCGACTGGGCCAGTGCTCTTCTGCCTGTGCAACTGGTTGCTTTTCGCTCTTTTTCCTAATCTGTGTCAGTGTGCATGCATGCATGATGGCCTTTACAAGGTTTCCATGCCTTGACCTTCTTCTTGCTGTGGTTTAATTGCATCACCAGGCCACATCCATGTGTTGTATACATGACATTCTCTTCTATATGTTTTAGTTTATGGGGTGGAGGGTATTTCAAATTGACCTCACACATTGATTCAGCCATTAGGATGAAGTATGATGATAGAAGCATGAGCAGATAAAGGGACTTGTTTTACTGTCTGTACAGTATTCTACTCCCATGAACCCTTGCATAACCTTATCATATGTATATGTATTAGTCTAAAATTAGTCTATTTTAGTCTAAAATACAATCAGGAAAGATACATTTTGGTTTAACCGATGAATAAAATTCATTCCTTGTTATAACTCACCATCTATAGAAACCGAAGGAGAATAGCTGGTGTCTTCTCCTTGCAAGTGGCTGTGGATAAAAGCGTCTGCCAAGTAAAGTTACGTTCTTTGAGAATATTTCTAAACCCGGGTGCAGGCTTGGCGCAAAGGATGTGAAGTCCAGTCCTGCAAGTTGGTGAACTTGACCATGTGATAAATTTGCTGGGGGACTTTAATGGACGGTCTTGACCCCGAAGAGAGTCTAAAATTCTCTGCAGGTATCAGATTTTGGCTATGGCCACCAGCGTGTTGAAAAGTGTGGACACCTGTCTGCTGTAGCTGTGGGCCTGAGACAGGTAGTTTACACTGAGGGGAAGCTCGATTGCAACCAGAGAAGAACATGATCAGGTTCTGTTCATATTCTATCCTGATTTGAAACTGATATCCGATCAGCAGTCCAAATTTTAAATGCCAACAAAGGACCATTTATTCTCAGCAATAAAAAGCACTCGGGCTTTTGGAGAAGGAGCATGTGGACGTGCTCCTGCACCGTGGAGGGTACGTCTCAACTCCTTGTCAATGGAGAGATCATCTTTCTGCACTACCACAGCCTTTATTGTACCAGAACAGGACAAACAGGGTGCATCTTATAATGGCCGGTGAAAACCAGGATGAAAGTGATTTGTTTTTTTGAAGGGATATGAAAATGCTTTTGATTATTGCCGTTATTTTTGGAGTCTGTGGTGTGATGGACTGGACCTCATCCTGCGGCTTGTAAAGCACATTAGACCAGTGTGTTTTCTACAAATAGCAGCAGGCCGTTTTGGTCCACACGAGAGACATTTATGCAAATGAAGGGCGCACAGACATTCAGTCAGACAGGATTAGGCAAAGATTCACAGAAACCCACAGATGCTAGTGGCGGAGAAGCCTGTTTCCCGACACTATCAATATCCAACAAAAAAGATATAAAAACAGAGGACAAAAGAGGTCATTTTGGAAGGATGAGATGAGGGGGCTGCCACCCTCGCGGCTCCGGGGGCTTCTGTGGGATCCGAGTGAGAAGACACTGCGCTCACGCTTCGATATGAGAGCCTGATCAAAGCCGCGCCCGTTCCACCTGACCGCTTTTCACAGGATTACGGATTAGGGAGACAGGAAGCTGAGAGGGGGGAGAGAGAGAGAGAGAGAGAGAGAGAGAGGGAGGATAGGAAGAGCTTAAGATGGGGAGGTGTGGGGAGAGCTGAGCTTTTTCCTAAACATCTGACTGCACCACGTGCTGCAGTGGCTGCATGGCATGAGGAAAAGGATCCATTTCATTCGCGTTTGTCGGACCTGCAGCCACAGCCAGGTGCTTGTGAGGCTAAACACTCCTGTTTTCTCCCCGAGATTAATTTAGTCAATTTCATTTCCTTTGCAGAATAATCGAATCAAAATGAATAAAAAAAGATATCTGACTGATGGTGGAAATGACATTTGAGCTGAAGCTCTGACTCTTCAACACATGGCGACCTTTTTGGAAACATCAGACTGGGATGATGATGATGATGTGCTTTCTGTGTCAAACAGTGGAAAGCCTTGAAGGAAATCTTACTGTCTCGAATCAGACATATGATGCAGGGCTATTTTTCCCACAATTTCCACTGGTGACGGCAGGGGCCTGAAGGCTTTTTGATAACGTATTAAGAATATGTGGCCAAAACAAGGGTGGCTCCAGAGAATGTCTACTGCAGCCAGGCCTTTCATTATGGGTGACGTGAACTTCATGTAGACACACACGTGATCCCACACGTGATCCCACACATTATGAATAGTCTCAGGAGCCAAATCATTCAATTCAAAATGAGTTTAAGGATCTTTCACTTACCGTTAGATGTTTTCAGAACAGAACAATATGCCTGCTGTAGAGGTGCAAAGGTGTGATTTTGTCACTGTCCAGCGCCCTTGTTCTTTGGGGGTTAGTTGCTAGAGGTGCCAGTCCCCACTGCTATTCCTTAGGTCATTTTTTTTTTATAAAACTGCACTCACGCGTCTTCAGACACGCTTGATGAAGATATCCCGTATATCACTTGTGCTAGTATCCTCCGCTGTGCATGATTTATTTCAACTATATTTACCTGTCTTGTGGGTCAGGGACCACTGGCATATTGTCTACATAACTATCGACTCTACTTGTGGTCATTTATTTAATACTTTCATACACGAGGTCAAACGCGGCCTCTGTCTCCTTTTACACATCTATACACATTTATATAAGAATATTTTATTCTCCAATCGATGAAACGTGGTATTCACACAAAAAAACAAGCCCTTATTTCTTTTAATATCATTTCATTAAACAAACCAGATAAACCAGAGAACATTTGTTAAAAGTTAGAGAGCATTTGCTGAGTCTGCAAAATACGGCTGATCATGTTGCCTTTGTGTTCATCGGAGTCCAAGCACATGAATGGCCAGACGAAACTTTACGTACGAGTAGTGAAATTGCAATGCACCGTAGCGAGACTAGTGAGAGTGGCGGCTACGTCCTTAATCGAACTCATTTCTTCCATACGAGACTGGAAGTAGAGTGTTCTGAATCTTGTACCCTATAACAATTTTGCCAGTCATCAGCCATTTTGATAACGCTCAGCCCAGGCACATATTTAATTTGACAAACATTTAAAAAAAGCCTTAAACCTTTTCTCAGGCCTGTTCTCTTCTGTGGCTATAAGGTAGATAATATATGCGTCTTTAGCTTTACAGACTTTCCCCGGAGGTTTTTACTCGGGATTCTTTAAGTGTACTGGTGTCTTTCCGAGAGAAACCATGGCTTCCTTCTGTCACAAGAGGTCAGCCATTCCATCCATGAAAAGAACGTTGCATATATTTTAAACAGCTGACAGTCATGGAATAAGGAATAATAACAGCTTAAATGGACAATTTCGGTTCATGTAAAACCCCTTTTGAGTTAGTTTGGTGGCAATATCAATTGATCGAGGAGATCTACACACACACACACACACATTTCAGGAGGGGAGATCGAGCAAGAGAGACCAGACAGAGCCTGAGACCGAGCGCATTCTTTGCAGAGAGGAGAGGTCAGGGGTCATTACATGTCCAGTTCAACCTTGTGTTTGATGAGTGATGCTGTTGTGGATCTTTTTTACTGTTGTCTAACATGCACTGAATACAGACTTGTGCTGTTGGAGTTGATGTGTGGGGAATGATGGGCCTCCCCTGTCACATGGTCAGTGTGTGAAGTGTCCTGTGACACGCGAGTGAAAAGGCGCAGTAAACATCTGCTCCCATCTGTCCGGCAGGGAGAACTGCGGTGAAGAGGAGGCTGGTGAAGAAAACCAGGAACTGCAGGATTTTTAATATTATGTGCTGTGTGTGTGTGTGTGTGTGTGTGAGTGTGTGTGTGTGTGTGTTTTCAATTTGTTAGCCCATCTATCCATATCAGGAGGGAGCCAATGATTGCCAAGGAAGCGGCCCTTCTGTCACAGAGACAGTTGGCACGGAAACAGCACATTACACCATTATCCAATACCCCCCCCCCACGCCACGGTCCCCTGCCGTCATCTCTTCCCACCCTCCCCGTCTCTCTCTCTCCTTCTCTTTCTGCTTTTTAACGTCAGCTGAGCTTGGTTTTTTCGTTCATTTTTCCCCCGTCTCCATGTTTTCTCACAGCCCCCCTTCTCTCCCTCTCTCTCTCTCTCTCTCTCTCTCTATTTCTCATGATTTAATCCTGGCTGTTTTCCCCCTCTCTATCCCCGCTGGCTCCTCCCTCTGCTTCTCTCTTCTGCTCCCTTGCTCTCTCTCTCGCTCTCTCTCTCTCTCTCTCTCTGACACACACACACACGCACTCGCGCGCACACACACACACACACGCAGCCACACACCCTCCTCCCCCATCACTGCAGTGTCTCTTAACTGCCTGGGAGCTAACAGCAGAGGAAATAGCACACGGGCAATATTACGAGGAGGAGAGAGACGGCCATACAGCAGGCAAAAAGGGGGGAGAGAGACACAGAGAGAGAGAGAGAGAGAGAGAGAGAGAGAGAAAGGGTGGGGATGGAGGACTTGGAATAAGGATTGCACACTCCCTTTCTCCCTGACTGTAGATGTTTGTCTGCAGTGCCGCTGGTGGATGGACGGCAGGCGGTGAAACGGTAAGGCATCTTCACCCGTCTCTCTCCCTCCCTCCCTCCCTCCCTCCCTCGCTCCCTCGCTCGCTCGCTGGTGTATTTTCTCTCCCTCCATCTCTCCACACACCCTTTTCCTCCCTCTCCTGTCATTGCTGCGGGTCTGGCCTCTTTTCTCGGCTCTTCTTGTGCACCGAGTGGCATGCCGTGTGTGTGTGTGTGTGTGTGTGAGAGACATTGCACATAATTAGTGATCATAGTTGAAGAACGTGTGTTTTTATTCTTAGTGACGTTCTGAGGTGGCTGAAACCGTCACCCACCGGGAGTCTGTCTGTCTGTGGTCGGGTCATCTCCTCCACGTCCCTCTCTGTACACACACACACACACACACACACACACGACTGTGCATAGATTGCTGGCAAATTGGTGATGTGAAGGTTTCAGGCGATAAATGGCATTCCTGTCCTGAGAGATGGAGACAGCGGAGCTCCAGCATATTCACGAAATCGATGGATGTTTGTACGTATGCGTGTGTGTGTGTGTGTGCGTGTGCGTGTGTGAGTGTGTGTTCAGCGTTGCTGACACGCTTTGCTGGGCAGTGAATGCGTATGTGACAGTGGGAGGTGCACATGCTCCCTGTAGGGTTGAGTTTGGTGTGTGTGTGTGTGTGTGTGTGTGTGTGTGTGTGTGTGTGAATGATGCACATGGCGTCTGCATTTTAACGCCGTTCTTACACTGGGACCCCCTCCCCCCGCCAACACAGCGCCCGCCAGAGCAGCATCAGCAACGCCTGAGCCGCTGTGTACGTGCACGTGTGTGTGTGTGTGTGTGTGTGTGTTTGCCTGCATGTGTAGTTGTGAGAAAGAGAACCACGCCGCCTGTAAGAGAGGCGGAGACACAATTTGTCCCCAAGACACCAAGGGTCATACGTGAGTTACCGCCTCAAATTATGTTTTATGGGGCAGATTGAAGTCTGCAGCTTAGCTTAGTGACAAAGCGATGTGTGTGTGTGTGTGTGTGTGTGTGTGTGTGTGTGTGTGCGTGTGTGTGTTAGAGAGAGAGAGACAGAACCTGTCTGGAGTACCGAGGTGGAGGTTGATGCAGTGGAGGAATACAGAGAGAGGGAGAGTTTTTCTTACATTTTATTTTAGGTGAAGGCACCAGTGGGCCCTCTAGTGGATTCTGAAATTAAAAACCAACAAACAAACAAACAACACAACAACAACATGGGCATTCCTGAACAGTGGAGCTAAACCAATCATGCGTCAAGAGAGAAAGAAAAAGAGAGCGAGAGATTAGGATGTGCTCGGGGAGAAGCAGCATGTCAACATGTCCCCCTCCAACACTCCCAAAATGATCAAATTACATGTTGTTATCTGAACGTTTACTCATTCCGAATACAAACAGGAACCGACACGGTGACAAGGTGAATTTAACCCGTCTTTACATTACGAATCTCACGCGGTGGCAGCAGCGTTACTAGAATGGAAATATAACATGCTATCATATCAGATGGTTCTTCCTTAATCTTTGTCCTTCTAGGGGGACAAAATCCATTACCTGATGTGTGATGACAACAACTATATCACCCATAACTGTTTAGGCAACACGTTTGAACTCGTAACCGTGGTACAGCCGACACCAACAGCACGACAATGTGCAACGTGCTAGCTGGTCTTCACTGCGTTTCACTCAGCACTTCGCCGTTCAGCACGTGGACCTTTTTAAAGGTGACAGTGGTGTTGGACGGGTTGATGTGTGTGTAAACTGGGACTCCAGCACGTACTATAAAAACACTTGAAAACGGGTCACTGATCCAACATTTTCCCAGTCACAAGTACCGACCATTCTGAAAATGGAATTCCATAAGTGCTATTGTGCACCTCTCTGACGGTTTACGTAATCTTCCATACGTCCAGGTTATATAGGAACCTATGGAATGGAACGTGTGGATGATTCGGTGCTCTCCAGTATTTGTGGCGGATACAACAGCTACTCCTCCAAGCCACCGGACAAGCCACCTTAATCTCATCTCGACACGCCTCAGGGCAGCGACCTTCATAAAAAAGTGTACAAGTGTGTAATCCTATATAACTACATCTGTTTCTAGATGGCGCTGATCAAGTAAAAAAGTAAAGTAAAGTGAAGTGATTGTCACATGTGATACACAGCAGCACAGCACACAGTGCACACAGTGAAATTTGTCCTCTGCATTTAACCATCACCCTGAGTGAGCAGTGGGCAGCCATGACCGGCGCCCGGGGAGCAGTGTGTGGGGACGGTGCTTTGCTCAGTGGCACCTCAGTGGCGCCTTGGCGGATCGGGATTCGAACCGGCAACCTTCTGATTACGGGGCCGCTTCCTTAACCGCTAGGCCACCACTGCCCCAACATGGACGCAGCAGTAGCCAGGTCCTCCAGGGTGTGATGCGCTCAAATGAAACAGGACTGACGCAACGTTCAAACACACTGAATTAATGTTGAATTGACGTCGAAGTGACAGATGCAACGTGGTGTTGTGGCGGAAGACGCGAAGGCAGGTAGAGTGGAGGACAAATGCTCATTCCCACGAACACAAATTATTACGCTTGTGTTGTCCCCCTCCTCAGCACAAACAGACACAGCTTCCGTTGCGGCACGACAACGTACAAATTCTCTTACTGCATAAACACAGTCATTATGTTCATGCGCATAATGACTGGGATTGTTCGTTTGATTGTGGAATCAAATGAATTCACTCATTACTGGAAATGTCCTCCTCGGTCAATTTTCTTGCTCATACCTACAATTTTATGGTTAAGCAAGTCGATAAATATACTACTTCCTCTGTTCGCAATTTGCATCTTGCAGTTTAAAAATCTTTATTGTAAATTGTATTATTTAGGCAGTTTATGAATAAAATATGTTGTTAGAGATGTATTACAAATAATCATAATCACTGTTGTTCAGACTGCACTGGCAGATTAGGAGAAATGAAGTTGCGTGTTTGAAATGTCTGGCATTTACTAGGAGGACAGTGGAAACTGGACAGGTGTAAGTGTCTCGTGTGGAGGTAGGTGGGCGGGTGAAACCAGGCGTTCGTCTGATAAGACGCGCCGCTGCCTGTGCCTATAATTACCTAAAGAGCTGACAGATTTTCTCACCTCCCAAGCGCCCGACCAGAACTGTTCCAGGACTCAGACAGAAACCAGTCACGTTTTCGCTGAGAAATGACTAACAAATTCGAGATTGAGGCCACATTCATCGCACCATGAAACATGCGCAGGAAACGCTGCAGAAAGTTTTCCCACAAATGACTGTGAGCGACTTTATTCAGACTTTCATTAGTGGTGCTTATTGGGAACTTTATGTCAAAAATGATTTACGACCCTCGTGTCAGTGTAGGGAACATAAGACATATGAGGATTCTCCCCTCTCAGACACAGCTCTGCTCACCCCCCCACCCCATCCCCTATGACAGGGTGACTGTCACCCATGCCGCCTGTCCTGAAGTCTCACAGAACTGCTGATTTAGGATTGTAAGGATTTTGCTGAACACAACCGGTCAGACTACAAGTATGTAGATGGACCCTCTGTGTTTATCTCAGCCATATGAACAAACTTCCTCCAGAGAGAAATTCATATATCGAACGAGGGTGTTTAAAACACACACACACACACACACACACACACACACACACTCACACACATCACTGTTGATTTAGCCTGTCACATAGAAGACAATGAGTGAGTGATCAGGAAGAGACCTGTCCCCTCGCAAGAACACCCCCAGACCATGAACACAGCCAACTGAAAATGGGAAGCACAGGATAAGGGCAGGTTTTTACTGTCAAGTTCTGCGCCAGATATCTTCAAAAACATCCATACCGTATCTATCACCTTTTCAAATTACAATCTATTTCTTCACTTTTGAGTTTGGTGCTTAAAAGAAAGACGTATTGATTGTCTTAAGTCTGCGTGTCAGGTTAATTAGCAGCTACAGAAAATTCCTAAATCCCGGTTGGATGTGTCATATTTTTACCATTTGAAGAATCCAGCACCTTAACAATTAAGACTCATACCTTGTGTTCTAATTAGGGACATAATGATGTACTCAACTTCAATCCAGCTCATGAATAAATTCACTGGACAGTTTTATCACAAATGTTAACATAATGAGATTCTTTTTATCAAGACTAAATTCTAATTGTATTAAAAATAATAAAAGTAAAGCACACAAACATAAAAAAAGAAATGTGTAGCTGGACTCCAGCACAACAGCGGATGTGGAGAGTTTTGGTGAAAGAAGACCACAACTCACCTGATGCAGACATGTGACGCAGGGATCTGCAAACCTGCTGAGTTGCTAAGTTTGGGTAAATTCCTTGATATGATGGTGCAGGTCAGGATTTTCTTCCAGCAAGGTCCATGTTTCATGTATTGTAGGTTGCAGCATTTTCATTGGCTTGGTTTGTTTTTGTATTTATACAATTTCTCTATTTAACACCAATCTTTCCCGCTCATGTAGATTCCTTATCTACAATATCAGGCCACCCAGATACTCATTCAGTCCGGAGTTACTGTAATTCCCGGATAGCAGGTTAAACAACCTCTACAACTACAAATACTGAATCTTCAACCTTCCCAAGTTCTCCACACCGCCCCTCTGCTACGTTCCCTCCACCGGCTCCCAGTAGCTGCACGCATCAGGTTCTAAATACTGATGGTGGCCTACAAAGCCAGACATGGAGCAGCACCATCCTACCTCACAGCCCTTATTACACCTCGCACTGCACCTCGTATACTCCGAGCCTCCAGTACTGCTCGCCTGGTCCCTCCATCTCTGAAGGTAAAAGGAAGACGCTCATCTAGACTCTTCTCCGTCTTGGCCCCTCGGTGGTGGAATGAACTTCCAGCTCAGTCACTGAGCACCTTCACACGGCAGCTCAACACCTTCCTCTTTAGAGAAGATTTAAATGAACTTGTAACCTTCTTCTTGTCTGACTTCTGTAAGAACTACAACAGAGTTAATCAAATATTTTTATTCATATTTGGGGATCTAGTGAACCAGAACTGATTACTCCATTGATGGTAACATGAAAGCACGTTGTAAGTTGCTCTGGGTAACATCATCTGTCAAATGCCACAAATGTAAATGAATCAGGTATAAAGTTCCAAAAGTAAGTAAAAAATAATTTTGAAATCAAAGTTTGAGTCCTAGGGGGTGGGTGTCGCTTCTACAGACAAGAATGTCTTTTCATCCTCAAAATGCTGACAATAATCATCTTCCAACCTTCTTTAGTATAGTATTGTTTAAAAACGGAACCCTATCATATACCAGGGCAGTGGTGGCCTGGCGGGGAAGAAGCAGGCCTGTAATTTGGAGGTTGCTGGTTCGAATCCCGAATCGTCAGGGTGCAAAGCGCCGTCCCCACACACGGCTCCCCGGACGCCATTCATGGCTGCTCACCAAGGGTGATGGGTAAAAAGCAGAGGACACGTTTCGTTGTGTCACAGTGTGCTGCTGTATCACAATGACAGTCACTTCACTTTCAACAGTCATTCTGGCTGCTCAGTGAAATGAGTGTTAAACATACAGTGTCGAGCAAAAATGTTGGGTAATTGGGTTATTTTTCATCTTAACCTTAAAATAGTTGAAGAAGGGACTGTGTAAAAGTGTAAAATTAAAAAGTAAAGGTGGTGATAATGTTCATGTCGATATGTAGAGATGTGCTAGAAGAACAATATTGTATTGCTGCTCATGATTTGTCAGGGTGTGTTGAGTGGTTTTGGGTTTGAGTAGACAAGTCGAATGGGAGGTTTGTGAGAACATGGAAGAAGATGTAGTGCCGCATTGTTGTGAGTGTGCCGATGCGTAAAGTCGGTGATGATGAGCAGTTTGCATGGTTTCTGTTAAAATGAGTTCTGATCAACATTTCTTCATGCAGGAACACTGGTGTAGTCTGTAGCAAATCAGGTCACACCGTAAATTTCCAACATTTGTAGCACTTCCTCAACATCCAACATCCTGGTAAAAAGGGTTCGATGCTTTTGTCACACGTGCCTAATTAGAAAAGGATCAAAACTGTACATTCTGTTTTTTTTTTTTTACATTTTTACAGCATTTACCAGACGTCCTTATCCAGAGCGACTTACAGTCAGTAGTTACAGGGACAGTCCCCCCCTGGAGACACTCAGGGTTAAGTGTCTTGCTCAGGGACACGATGGTAGTAAGTGGGGTTTGAACCTGGGTCTTCTGGTTCATAGGCGAGTGTGTTACTACCATATACACCATATACATCGTGTCTTGGTTACTGCTGTGGTGAGGGACATCTTTTGCTATACCTGATGTAAGGTGTAACCAGAATTTGTTGTCTGTTGTCTGTGGTGCTGTATATTACAAAACAACATGTTAATGCTTTAAACCTTAATTCTGTAAGGCTAATGTTTGGCAGACGTGAACCTTAATTAATAAGAACACTCTGGATTTTAAAGACTGGTACCACACTTTTAAAAAAAAATTTTTGATTTCCCAGTATTGTTTAATCTGTCTTCATAGTGACATGAAACACTTTTTTTGAAAGTGAATCATTGAATTTTATTGAAAACTGGAGAAAAGCTTGACAATAAAAATGAAGGAGCAAAGATGTACAAGTCACCTTTTGTGCAAACCTTGTATTTAAATGTCTTTCTCTGTGGAACTATTTATGATGTTCCAGAGAGTGTCACTGAAGTACAGAACTAAACAGTCCCCCATTGCTATAACAAAATGACGTTCTACCGTTCTACAACCTTACAGTATTTCTTTTATTTTGTTATACTTTAATAATTCAGAAGGAAATTTAACCTTTATCACCCTTGGTGAGCAGTGGGAACCATGATAGGTTGCGGGGCGCAGTGTGTGTTGGACTGGGACACCTCGGACCGGCCGCTTCCTTAACCGCTAGGCCACCACTGCCGAGATTAACGTGATTGGTTTGTGTAGGTTTTCTGTTGTTCGATCAGTCCTGAAATGGAACATCTTCATGCATTTTTTCACAATGCTTGACAAAAGTTCTTATTGGAAAATATATTTCATTATCTTAATTGAACAATGGACATCATTTATTTAATTTTCTCTGTAAACAACTGATTTTATGAACCTGACAGTGACATGGTTTGGCTTTTAATGCAAATTCAACATGTTAGTCTTACATGATTATTTTACTTTTTACATGTGATGCGAAACTGTGAAGTCAAATCCACGTGATTCATTTTTTCAAATAAATAACAAAAAGGGCACAATGTTGGAAACGTACAAACAGCAGACCAAGAGTAACCGAAAGGAATGTAACAGCCCTATAAAGAAGGCCATTGACATGAGTACTGATCACACAATCTTAATAAATGGCTCCTGGCGTAATCAGGACCCAACAATTTTGCCAACAGGCCTCGCTTGGCTGGTTCAGAAACACCAGAAACCTTTCCTGTCCTTTCCTTTGGTGAGGCTAAACATTCTTCTAAAGTGCCTGATAAGTGCGACTTTAATTTTTAATCTCATTTTCATTCTTGTTGTTATTATACATGCATTTTATCTGAGACGCTGCTCCCTTAGTGCTCTGATACCATGGACATGAGATTTGTTGTTGAGTGATGATGTTTTGTGTGAACTTATGGCATTAAAAAACACCGCCCCAATGTTCTTTATGATCTCTGGAGACAGACAGACAGAAATCATTGCACTCAATATCAAAAGTGCGTAACAGCATTCTTCAATATCCTAATTGCAGCTTAATCATTTGGAAAATTGATGCTGTCTGATCCAAATACTGAAAACAATGAAGAGTTCAGTGGTACATAATGATGATTGACCCAAATAGTTATTTCAACATTTAGATAATAATAATAATAATAATAATAATAATAATAATAATAATAATAACAATAATAGTAATTAAAAACCTTCAGCACAGGAAACCCATGCAGCCCACAATCTGTATTAATGCACCATAGGCAGATGTAGCCATCTTTGCAGCGGTGGCAACACGTTGTGCTGTGGGGTAATGATCTGTGAAACATTCACCCATCCAGCTCAGAGGTGGCTACAGCACAACAAAATTGCTGACTGTTAAACCGCGTTTTATTAATTATCACACTCGGCTCTCATCTGTGTGGAACCTGCTAAAGAGCCAATTATACAGCATCACGAAAGGCTAAAAAAACACACACAGACGTGGGGTTTTATTACATGAATGTTATGCATTTTCCTTATAAAGACGGTGTTGTCTGTTACTAAAAACCTTTTGGAAATTGTGTGTCCCTATTAATAGCGTAATTCTTGTGCATGCACACACACACACACAGACACACACACGCGCAAACACAGCCTTCAGTCATGGCCCAGTCAGGCATGACTGTACAGGGAGTTGCTCACACACCAGGAGAAATGGCGGCGGGAGCGAGTGGGACCAAGTGAATGAATGAGAGGAGGGTTTATCTAGGCCAGCAGGTAGAGAGACGGAGGACTGGGAGACAACGGAAACGCACCAGCAGCACTGCAGCGGTGCGCAGCGAGGGCTGAGGTTGCGCTGGGACATTGAATGCATGCATGCACATGCTCACACACACAGAATCGCATGCAGATCCACATCAGGGCACGTTGTGCAAAGCGCAAGGAAATTATCGTCTTAGAAACGCAGTAATCATCAATCACAGTAATCATCAATTAGATTTTGATTGATTGGTTTAAAAAGTAATGTGATAAAACTGGAAAGTTCAGTGTTTCTATCAACAACCTTTCACCACGGTGAGCTGTGCATGCAACGCTTAATTCAACGATGAAGTCTGGTTTAGAAGCACCAGAGCAGTCAGAAGCTGTCCTCAAAGCAAAATCTCACCCACTGGCCCCAATCTGCCAGCGTCCCCCTCCAGTTCGGGCACATACTGTATGTAATTCATGTGTCTTCTACCGTCGGGACGCTTCTGTCTGCGGTTTTGTTGATTTTGTGTCCTTTTTGTGAATGCACGGTGGCGAGCACATATGTTTCTTACACCGCCTGTCCCCGACCTTTTTCTGTGTGCGTCCTCTCTTGTCCAGACATGCATAATGCAGGGACCTATTTACCTGCATGCGGTGCATGTATCAGTGTCCACCCTGATCTGTGTCAGTGTGTGTGACAGAGTGCCCAACAAAAATGGCCACACTGTGCACCTTTGTCTTCTGGGATTTGACCGAGGAGAAAATGCATTTTTTAAAATTCCCTGTGCTTTGTACTTCAGATGTCTTCAGATGGTCCATGTACCAATACTCCTTACTCGGCTGCATGCATTACATTCGGGGCTGGTTCCTCATGAAAACTAGAACCTTAAATTAATAGAATATTACAATGTCCATTTCCATAGTCAATACTGTCCGTCACAACCTTCAGTCATGACGAGGCAAGTGAACAGAGAGGAGGACGAAGAGGTGACGAGATGACGAGGAAGACGTCACGATACAGGGGTTTAATGGTGCAGAACAGGACAGGGGAGACATCCGAGACGCTGGTGAACATGTAACGTATCAAAAGACCGAACAGAAATGAACCGGGCAGCTTTATACATTCGACAAGGTGAAAACGATTAGGGAACATGACACAGGACCAACGTGAAACCCCGGTCCGGATCCCGATACCATCCCGGAGTAACCCCTCTCGGACCGGATCATGATATCCCGTTTTTTTCTCGTAGATTCGTTACTACAGCCCCAAGCCATGCCCACACCAAACACACAATAAGCAGACATTAAAGTACAACACGTGACTCCCTCCCCCAACCACCCATGGTTGCCCGGGGTTATCTGACATCTGACATATTTCATACAACTGAATGGGAGGGAGTTGTCTGACATTTAAACACATGTTGCTGTAGAACATGCAAGCCACCAAGCAGAGTGTCTCTGTCCCTTCTCACCATATCTGCCAAATGTGTGTAATTCCCTTCATTTCAATTGACACATGTTCTTCGCCATGTTGCTTGAACAAATTACAGTAATTATGCTTGATTGCTTTCAATCAAATTACCGGCCTCGCCTCATTTGACATGCCTGTTATGCCGACTCCATGAACATCACGTATCGTTCTTCGTATTATGTCACATCCTTGTGCAGTTTTCTTGGCATACTATGACACAAATGCTGCTCTGCAGTGTTATGTCATTTGTGTGACAATACAAACTCTGGTATCAGTCATATCTAGTGAGACAGGGCGACAGCAGGGGGCATGGCCATATTTGGCTGATATTTCTGCTTCAGGAAGAAACAAGTCAGCGGTTTAGGCCAAATTCCAAAAGCTTTGTAGGATAACGTTGGAGAGAAATCACACAGCGAGAACAGCTCTCGGATATAACGCATCATCATGATGACCCCCTAGACCGGGGCGACGGAATATGACTGTCACAATGTGGTCCGTTACTGTCACAGAGTCCAGTAAATTGGGAGGGCGTGTCTGCATGGATCAGACTTGTTTTCCCAGCACATTCCACAGATACTCGGTTGGATTAAGATCTGGAGGATCTGGAGGCAGAAATCACTGCACAACTGACTTTTCTGGTGTTTCTGGTATTTGCATAGGTGAGCAGCAAGTAGCAAAGGGCGATTCAGGAACAAGTTTGGTGTGATTATCAGCAGCCCCTTCCAATGAAAAGTGCTGGAATATGGTTTGAAAATTTGATGAAAAAAAAAAAAAACTAGAAAAAACATACAAAAACATTTTAACACACTTGAACCGAAATGAGTAAAAAACATGATGTGAAGTGTTATGGACAGCCCTGATAACAAAGGGCTTTCCAAGCCTTGCCCTTGGAGCACAAGCGTACCACGAGACCTGCCGCCATGTTGCAACACACTTTATTCTTAACCATTAATATTGGTCAGAGTTGGACACACCAATGATTTTATTTGCTTCTATATAGGTCTTAGTGGTCCCTCAATACTGTATCTGAAGCCGCGGTGCAGAATTACAGCCGCTTTTAGCCAGTCCCACAATGATTTTAACCAGTAAGATTTTCTTAACCATAAGATTTTCTCAGGAAAATCTCAGGATTTCTCTTAAATGCAAATAAGGAAGAGAGGGGCGGGACGAGGAGGAGAGAGCCCTATAAAAGTGAACAAATTCCAGATCCGCCAATCTGAGCTCCAGCCACTGCAGGACCACAGACAAGCCAGGGAAACTCGTATTAATGTTAAATAATGTCACAAAGGGAACTTTTCACAGTAAGGGACCTTTAATGGACTATGTGGATGGAAGAGGTCAAATGTGGACGAATTGTGCATCTCATGCAACAGAATCAAATGCAAGTGAGTTCAAGTGGGGCAGATTCAACTAATGAAGTGAAGTGATTGTAATTTTGATGCACTGCAGCACAGCACACGGTGACACAACGAAATTTGTCCTATGCTTTTAACCCATCACCCTTGGTCAGCAGTGGGCAGCCATGACAGGCGCCCGGGGGGCAACGTGTGGGGACGGTGCTTTGCTCAGTGGCACCTTGGCGGATTGGGATTCGAACCGGCAACTTTCTGATTTCGGGGCTGCTTCCTTAACTACTAGGCCCCCGCTGCCCCAAATGAAGGCACCGCTGGGATACGAACCCAGGACCTCCTGTTTACCAGACAGCCACTCTTACCAACTAAGCTATGGGGCCAATTGTCATATGTTGTTCTTCGGATTCCTGTTTTCCATTCGCGTTTAACTGGTCATTATTATTATTATAATCACGTGATAAATACACACAAATATACTCTGATATTCACACACCAGCTTTCACAAATGCACTGATAAAATATGCATAAAAATGTACACACACGCAAACACACATAGCTTATTCGACCCCTCCCAGAGTTCACACAGTTGTGCCTTTGTCAGCCCTGATGGCCATGTGACAGAGTGTGACCCGCTGTGCACTGGATGGGACCAGCGAGCGCGTGTGTGTGTGTGTGTGAGTGTGAGTGTGTGTGTGTGTGTGTGTGGAGGAGTAGGCATTCGGGCAGTGAAGGCCATGACAGAGCCCCTTATCACGCACAGAGATCCACTACGCCGGTCTCCCACCCACCAGTGGCCTTCTCTCAACAGCCCCAGTGAGAGAAGAACACTGCCCTTCATTGTCTGTGTCCATAACAGCTGCAGCTCTGTTAGCTTCATTTAATGTGGAGAAAGTTTGCGGAATGAAGTCTTTTTTTGGGGTTTTTGTTTTGCTTCCAGGTTGAACACAGACTGGGACACAGACGCCTGAGGACAAACGTAGACGCTTCCCAGTCATGAGCTGTGCATAATTAACGCTGGGTCATGGCTACCTGTAGGGTGGATCTGAGGCCTCGCAATTACACTTTTATGTACATGTTATATAACTCAAACCCACAAAAAGCACAAACAAATACATCTACAACCGCAGAGGCATCTGTATTTGAAATATTTCTCATATATGACATGTATCAAACGCTTTGCATGAGTGTATTAAGGAACGGGCAGCAAAGATGTATGAATGCACGTGAATATTTCCTCCCCTCCAATAACCTTAAAGACCCCTGACACAATCTGTCCCATTCATTCCAGGCAGAAATGGGGAGAACGTTGAGAGACTGTTCTTTTCGGGGTGTGGCTTCTGCAGGGTTGTGTGAAAGCCGGAGCCTTTGTCAGTAATCTTTGGGCAATAATGTACTCTGCATGACTGCAGACGGCAGGACGTTCAAGCTGCTGTAGATATCTTTTTAAAAATGACATCTCAAAAGAAAGAATCTTGGAGAACAATGATTTTAGAGATTATATAGTGGCAGGGCATGATGAAGTGTCCCTCTGTGTCCCTCAGGCAATGTCTCGCTCTTATTCTGCCATCAGTTTAGCAGTAGTCATGGCAGCACCTGCAGCTGTGCTGCGATCAGACAGGGAAATTAGATAGGAAATTTCCCCCAGCTGTTTCTGACCCATTTCAGGCAGAGGCTGGTCTGAATGGGGAGGGGAGGCCAGTCATGGGTCCAGAGTCACTGTGGTAAAAATCGAAGCATCTCACGTGGCGCGAGAGCTGCTCTGAACAGAATCAGAACGTCCTTCGCTACCATGGATTCTTGGATTTTTTTACTTAATAGACCAAAACTGAAGACACAGGATTATGAAATAACGCATGTGAGATTATGTAATTAACATAGAGAGAATGCAAACAAGGCAAAAAGTTGAACCTTTGTGTCTTTCCAAATCAGGGAGCGTTTGCTGCAATTCCGGCATTTCACACTTCAGTGGCTTCTCTCCACCATTTCAAGTTTAACAATGCAGATGGTTTCCAAAAGTCCTGAAGTCCTATTATGCCAAAAAAACTTTCTTATCAGTCACTCATGTTGATGAGCACCTCATCAAGTGGCTTTTGACGATGACAATAGTTAAGACTGCAGTCATGAAGGTAAAAAGAGGCGAAAAAACTGATTGATTAAACATACTTCACTTTCTCCTGATGAAAAAAATACTAAATATGTTTCTAGCATTGGATTCTTCAAATGGCTCCAACTTAGTCACCGTAGGTGCTTTTTACTATGTTGCTATGCTATGTTTATTACTCATAAACTGATATTTTACTTATTTTAATTGATGACTATGCTTGATATGACATGAAACCCAGAAATCCAGTATCTCAAATGATTAGAGCATCACCAACAGTCAAATAAAAATGAATAATTACAGGAATGCCCAACCATTTTCATTTATCCTTTCAATACTTGTTTGGGGCTGAGCGGTTGAAGGCATCCAACATTTTGCACCATGTTCTAATCTTCTGAGGGGCGCTAGTATTTATGTCACCATGGACGCTCAGGGCTTTGTTTCTGTCCTCGGATGTGTGACTCTGCATGAACTGCTTGTCATGTTGAGCTCGGCATAACTGTTCGCTTTGATTACGTCTGCGAGCCCAACATCATGGGTGTCACAGCTTGTCATTTTTGGAGATGGGCCTGGTGGAGGTTTCAGTGGGATTCAAACTGCCAACCTTCTCAACCATCCCAACCTACCCTCTAGGCCACCACTGCCCCTGTGAGTTGCTTTCAGAATGAGAAGGAAGCAGAAAAACAAAAGGTTTAGACCACTACATTCAATACATTACAACACATGTAACGAAGTTGCATATGAAGTACCATGTCTGAGCAAATAATGGTTCCCTCAGCTTTATGACTGAAAAACAATCAATAGGAACTCACCCAAGATGTCCTTCTCTAAATTGGCTAAACTTTTGTGTACTGTAGTGTCTACCTGTGGTGATTTGTCTTGCATATAATGAGCTGTAATTGGTGCAAACTGTGGCATCTCCTCAAATTCCTTCTTAAAGCAGACAAAGCGCCTGTCGCTATTTTCTCTCAATTTGTGAAATAAATCCCTTATGTTGTGTTTGTCTCCATAACTCTCACGCAATTCTAAGCAACAACCCCGTGCTGGCAAATCATGTAAATGCAGACAATTAACTCTGAACACAGAGCAGTGGACCGGTTTGCACTCATTTTAAAGGTTCACGCCTGTCTGTTCTGACCCACACTGCGACCCCGGTGCAGGAAACTCACAGGAATAATTCAATGGCTGATTTGAGTCATGTGGACATCATCAGCTGCAATGAGATCACTGCGTGGCTAGCCTATGATTGAAAACTCATGTCTTTGATCCATAAAAAAAGCCATTATGGCAGGCAGGAAATGTCTTCATCTATATATTTTTCCATCTTTGAGGTTTAGTGTTTTTCCTTTCAGCAATTCATGAAACAAATTTAGTTGAACAAAGGAATTTGTTCAACTTTAGTTCAGTTGACCCTGTGTATAGATTGATAGATGTGGATGAAACAATACACACAATATTGCTGAGTACAATTAAAGAATGCGTTTTTTTAGTCTTTCCTCAAGAAAATCTGTTTCCTAAGTTCATTCTCAACTGGAAATTATATATTTTTTTAAATCTGTGCTAATAGTTTAGTCAATTGGGTTTTAAATATCCAGGGGGACAGTAGAAGCAACTAAAAATTGAAGCGATATTCAATCTATATGCAATTACAGCATGTGGAATGGAACTAATCACCCGCAGGATATAGAAAAATGTAATTGGACAAATGCTCTCTATCATAAAGTGACTTTTTTTTCCATTCCTTGTGTTGTCACTGAGGCCATCTAGGAATGATTATTTCTGGCATGATTGCTATTTTAAGGCAGTTAAAGAGCATGGTGATGTCTGGAACTGTGACAGCACTGTGTGAATAAGTGTAGAGTCTGGCTGGAATTGTTGGGATGAGAACGCGCCCACTGACGTGTTTTCACGTTTCATGATCTTTTCTAAATATAAACCAGAAAGTCCATGACAGCAGATGAGGCCGCTGACACGTGACTGACTTGTTTGTCATATTTCTCAATGTTCTTAGATTTGCATACCTAAAGACGGACATCAAGTATGAATGTGCAATGCAGTCTAACACCAGAATACATGTGCAATTGTGCAATTTTGTGTACAGTGTAGTGTGCTGAATATCCATTGAACGTCACACAGATGCTCTCCACTGTGCTCCAGTGGAAGTGTGTGAGGATCACTGGTGGCATTCCAGTCCGCATCAGTTCCCTGCAGAATGTACAGTATCTCCATATACCCCAACTCCTTGCCCACGTGAAGGATTAAGTGACCCTAATAGTCCCTAATACGATCAATTAGCTTTCGTTATGTTGGCGTAATCAAACGAACCAGCGGACCGGTCAATTACTGTCAGCATAACTGGGGCAGGAGTCATGAGGAGGCCGTGTTATGAGAAAGATTAATAAAAGTGCGGGGACGTTGGTGATAAGGATGGAGGATGGATGAATGAGGGACGATGGTGCTGTGCAGCAGTAGCCCCGCAGTTCCTCCCTATGGCAGGAAGGCGTCTCGAGTGCTACACAACGTGTTACCTCGCTGGCCAGCCCTGCTGTTGGTGTCTGGACGAGGGATCCATGCAGTGCAAAAAAATAAAGTGTAAAGTAAAGTGAAGTTATTGTCACATGTGATACACAGCAGAGCAGCACACGGTGCACACAGTGAAATTTGTCCTCTGCATTTAACCAGTCACCCTGAGTGAGCAGTGGGCGGCCATGACAGGCGCCCGGGGAGCAGTGTGTGGGGACGGTGCTTTTGCTCAGTGGCACCTCAGTGGTACCTTGACGGATTGGGATTCGAACTGCTTCCTTAACCGCTAGGCCACCACTACCCCAAAAAATGGCTGCATGGTGACTTGTGGCACGTGGTCAACTTGTTTTTTTTCCCTGTGACTGAAATTACATCCAAATCATAGAGCAAAAAGTGAAAGTGAAGTGATTGTCACACGTGATACACAGCAGCACAGCACACAGTGCACACAGTGAAATTTGTCCTCTGCATTTAACCCATCACCCTGAGTGAGCAGTGGGCAGCCATGACAGGCGCCCGGGGAGCAGCGTGTGGGGACGGTGCTTTGCTCAGTGGCACCTCAGTGGTACCTTGGCAGATCAATATTCGAACCAGCAACCTTCTGATTACGGGGCTGCTTCCTTAACCGCTAGGCCACCACTGCCCCAAGCTGGTCATCCTCAACACACCATCATGCACAAAAATGCACAGCATGCAGTAATGCTGAATTAGCTTCAATAGAACTTGGCATTTATGTCTTTTGGGTATTAAACCTTGAAACTTAACCCAGGAATCCATTTTGTTGGTGAGCCATAATACAATATGTGAGCTATAATAAAAGAAGAGGGTGGATGATGTCTCTTTAATCAAGGTTCTCTCGCCTTCATTTCCTGGGGACAAGCAACTATGAACCAGATGACCACAAAGTCACAGGTTCAAACCCCACTTACTACCATTGTGTCCATGAGCCAGACATTTAACCCTGAGTGTCTCCTGGGGGACTGTCCCTGGGGGACTACTACTGATACATTCTCATAAATGTAAATATAGGAAAGCAGAGAACCAGAAGAAAACTCCCAACACAGAGAGAGAATGCAAACTCCGCACACAAGGTCCAAGACGGGATTTTAACTGACAGCTGTCAGGTTGTGTCTCTAACCGCTGCGCCACCATGCAGCACTGTCCCATAACTCATTCCATTGAAGATGGACCCAAATGAAGATGTTTGAGCCATACATTTGTATGGCATGCAGGGTTGAAGTTGAACGACAACCTGATCCTAAACACCACAAAAAGGAAGAGGCTTGTTGTTGACTACAGGAAGAAGGCGCAGCATAGTTCTGGACTAGCTCTCCAAGAATCTGCTCCTTGCCTTTTACCACTGTTCCGTAGAAAGTGTACTTACGTATGGACTGTGTATGTGGTATGGTGCTCCACAGGGTCATCAGTTAAGCAACTTTCAGCTTTTGGCATCAGGCAAAAGATACAGAGCAATGAAAACAGCTTTTATCCAAAAGCAATCCAAAACCAACTGTTATCCATATATGTGCTATATATGAAATGTGCAATACCACCTCACTATGTCCGGTAATGTGGAATTTCTTCACACAATGTCTAATAGGCTGTAAAAATCCAGTGCAATTTGTATTTTTGTATATTTTTTGTAACTATATGCCTTACACTGAGTCGACTGCACCATAAATGTCATTGTTCCTTGAGAAGTGACAATGACAATAAAGATTTATTTTGTCTTATCTTTCAGTTTCAATATGTGTCAGGTTAAAAGGTTTTTCATCATTTAAAGTTGCATAGGCGGCAGCAGAAATCATAGGATGGCATTTCTCTTCCATGTCCAGACATTGCAGATTGTCTCCATATTCGGTCCAAGGTTCCGATGCTCTGTTGTGTTTGCATTTGTTTCACTTTAAAAAACAGGTAGATTATCGCCACATTTTTGTCCCAAAAGGTATTGAGTCAAAAGATTGTAGTTTTCACTGCCTTTTTACTGTAACTTTTAGAACAAGGACACCGAAGTAGCCGAGTCAATGCTTTCCATGCCACTAAAAATACAGTGATGAAAAGCTTTATCTGAATTGTGGGCAAGCCGTGCTTTATAATTCTCAACAGGGCGAGTTCAGGAAAAGCTGTGCATTAAGAATAACGCAGCAATGATCGCTGCTGCACAAAAATGAGCACATTTTGGTGACAAATTTAGACATGCAAATTGGGACGCCAATTTTTTCATGTCCATAAAAATGGGCCAAAAACGTGGTTAGATTAGCAGGACATAGGAAAGGGCATGCAGGATTATGAGGACGATGAAATGCAAGCTTCGTCACGAGCCAGATGTAGTTGTTACTGATTACCTGATCCTCATTAGGCATGGGTTAAATGAGAAATGTTGGCAGCAGGTCCCTCGGGAAATGAAGGCGAGAGACCCTTGATTAAAGTGTGTTAGGAACCAGAAAAGGGTCCTCGGCAAGGTCGGGTGAAGAAATTATGAGGTGAGGAAATTGGTGCTGCAGTCACAGAGGCTCTTCCTCGCTAATCACTCATCGTAATGCTCCACGGTGACCATGATTTAGAGCCCCTTTGATCACTCAACACTGTTCCGTGATCCACAAGCCCATCCTACGGACCATTTCTAGGTCACACATGGAACAATGTGCTTTGTGTTGTGTGAGTGTGTGTGTTTGGTTGTACCCGCATCTTCAGACGCTGAGTTCAGGAGGAGCGGAACCTTACATAACACCCTGAATTCATTAATAAGACAGAGATGCCATTGCACTTTTGTCAAGACTTACATAAGCAGCCACTTCACAAAGCCCGGGCCTCTTCTCTGGTGAAAAGGGGTTGACGGAGGACGCTCTGGACATTTTGGGTCGAGGCTCTTACCCCAGGGGTTCTGTCAAGTAATATCTCAGATCCAGCCTCAGGTCTAGAGGTCTTGCTTTTCGTCTTTACACTCAGGGGCTATGTGGACAACAACGGCAACATTTTTTCCTTATTTAGCCCAGAAATCACAAACAGTGTGTCTTAATGGGCTTTGACCCCCTATCTGCTCACGGAATAACACGTGCCCTGCGAGTCAACTCCTTGCTTGATCAAGTGGGATTATAAAAGGTTCTGTGCAGAGGACTTTGAAGAGTGAAATAGCCAGGTTCTCTGAAAGGGCTCCCAAGGAAGCCCCTACATATCAACAAGATTAGGGGCTTGCCCAAAAATGGATCAGTTCTCATTGTGATATAAAAGGTTCTGTTAGGCGAGATGCTAGTGTAAACTGGAACGGCCACTGACACGGTGACCCACGATCCTCCCGCTCAGCTCAGCTGGTGACCACGGGGGTCACACCCCCCCCTGTCCAGACTGCTTCCCAACAGCTCAGTGCTTCAGCATCTTCTGTCGCTCTGTTGTCCTCTCCCCCGCTCTCTGAATGAAAGTGAGGGGGGAGAGAGAGAAAGAGAGGGAGAATTTGTCCTACTTATGTCATATAACACATTTCTCATCATCACCCTAATGGCTGCGTTCTCTGCAGCTTCAAGAATGCTCCGTTGCAATTGCACATTGTGTTCGGATGACCCAGTTTCAGGGTGTTCATCAGATGTAATAAAACATTGTCAGACATATATTTTCCTTCTTTAAATGAATACCTCCTTTGACTGGGGGTAAGAACCAGGAAGTGAGATTGAACACTCATAAATCCTAATAGACTCTGAAACGACCAGCCCGCCTATTCGCATGGAAAGGACCAGAAGCGCAGCTTATTACCATTAAACATATTTAGCCCATCACACATTCAGGACACGTGTCCTTTTTTGATGAGGGTTTTAATTATGGGTGGATTAAAAAGACGGACGTGGCCCTGTTGGATAAATCTGATAAATCTCTCCCAGACCTTTCCACAGGTCTTCCCTTTATAGGCCTCTAGAGAGCCAGGATATTACGTTAAGTAAATATAATTCACATGTTGTAAATTAAAACGAATAAAAGACAGTTAATTATTAGATTTTATGAAAAATCTAGAGCACAGTTTACAAGTTGACAACCCATCCTGTCATGTGACAGCAGTAAAATACAGCCGGAGGAACAGGGATCACAGCTTCATTGGCATGAGGAAGCTGCTTCCAGTTTGTCTGCAGAATGTGCTAGAAGAAACTAAGTCCATAAGAATGCAGCGAATACTGTCCACTGATGGGTGGAGTCAGATGGGGTGCATTTTCATTTATTTCTGATGATGGCCTAGAAGGTGCCAACATATCCAGGGATGAGAACTATATGGGTGTAAGTGACATTTTTGGCAAAATGAAAATATACATTTCAAATGAAAGATCTTGATTTCTTCTGGCAAAAAAAACATGAATTAATTCTTAATAACCAAATCACACAATAATCACACAGATGCTGCTGGTTCCAAAAAGGTGCTTACGAGTAAAAATATTGGAATGAAATATGGAAAACAGTTCAGATCCTGCAGCTCAGTGGAGTAGTACAGAGCTGTCAGCTGATCCGTGTGCATTTTACAGTCACTCACTCGCCACACTATGCAATTACGCTGAAAGGTATTACTGTACTCGCACTCTAATCCAAGGCATGACTAACCCATCTATATGGAGAGAGATAATGACCTTGCTGAACTTTTTTTTGATGCAGCGGAGGGATTGTTCTCTTTTTTAGAAGAGCCTCTGCTGCATTCATGCTTTCCCGAGAGCAAAGCCGCCCACCTCTCTGTAACAGCCAGGGTTTCTGGGAAATGCAGTTTCTCTTGGAGTCCATGTCAAGGCCGGGACAGCTGCAATCTCGCCTGCTGAATCTGGGCCATGGCGCTATTTGCTGTTAGTTGCATGGCCAACGACACATCATCCATTCATCACCATCACAGGCTAAAAGCCACTGGCTCTGCAGGTCATTAAAAGACGTTCAAATTCTTACACCGTTGGTAGGACGTGATATTGACCACAGGTCTCACCGGTGAGCAACGCTGCAAACAGGTGGACGGGTCCTGAAAACAAGCACTTTCACGGTCACCATTCCACAGCAACTTCTTTAGTTTTTTGTCTTTATAATACTCAGCACAGCACAACAAAATGCGTACGCTGCATTTGACAGTGGGCAGCCATGAAACGGGGACCTCCGCTAGGCCACATACTGCGGGTGTGCGCAGAGAAAGATGGAGGGGAATGGGGTGGAGAATGGCTACAGGGAAGGACGATCATCTCACATCTGCTTCCGTTTCACACCTCGACTGCGCATGTGTGTGTGTGTGTGTAATAGTGGGAGAACGGTGAGGATGAGATATGGGAAATATGCGCGTTTCTTCATGCATGCTGTTATTTAGCGTGTGAAAGCGGCGTTCTGCGTGTGCTCTGGTGAGATTTATCTGGCGAATGGTCCTCGCTTGTCAGCGCGTGTGTACGTGTGAATGATGCTGATGTTTATAGATATAATAACAGGCTCCTAACTGGACGGCTGTAGGTGTGTGTTTATCCAGCGGGCCGAGCGCACTGTGTGTGTTCAGCACCAGCTGAGCAAAATTTGTTCTGGAATAAAATAAATACGGGCCGTCTGTGTCGCGATTGTGAAAGCGGTGCTGTTTACGATCGATGGGGCAATAATCAGGGGTGATGCGCTTTTAAAAGACTGCTTCTCAACGCTGTTTTATTCAGTGACACGGGGGTTTTCAGAGGTGCCGTATATTATGGGGGTGATTGGCCTGGTTGGATCGACTTTCTGAGGCAATGGCACTAAATTGTATTTGTTTTGCACATATACTTTCATGGTATGATATCCTCAAATCTCATGAAAACTGACCAGATCTCCTCCCTCTTCTGCAGCAACGGGGTCCGTGAGAAGAGAAAAGACACCAGAAGAGCTCGACTGGATCGGAAAACGGTGTCAGACTAGAAGAGGGAGAGAAAGTGAAAGGAAAACGGGGCGCTCGTGAGAAAAGGAGAGGTGGATGACTGCAATCGCCAGGAGAACGAGAGCCGAAAGGGAAACGATGAGGGCAGGGAGCCAGGGGGATCTACCGTTTCCGCCCGCTGTCCCAAAGTGCCATTGGCTCCACTGACAACACCCCCCCCTCCATCCGTCTGCTGGGGAGACCCCTGATATGAACCCCTGCTCCTGGGACACACGGAGGTAGTCCAGCCCAAGCTCCACGGCCCAGGTGGCTCCACCAACCATGTCCTGGTAGAGCAGGGTTTCCAAAAACTGCCCTCAACGTGTCAACCTTTCAGTCTTCTCAGATTCTTCCTGCTTCCAAGAACTAAGGAACACTGACCACTCTGCAAGTCTCCTTGTCTCATTTAGCTTTTTGATTTCCGGGTCTGGACCATGGGATGCCGGCAGAGCTCGGAGGAGAAGGAGGCAGCTCGCCGCTCGCGACGGATCGACCGGCACCTACGTTCGGAGAGTCAGCGGCAGCGACGTGAGATCAAGCTCCTCCTGCTGGGCACCAGCAACTCGGGCAAGAGCACGATTGTCAAGCAGATGAAGATCATCCATAGTGGGGGCTTCAACCTGGAGGCCTGCAAGGAGTACAAGCCGCTCATCCTGTACAACGCCATCGACTCGCTCACGCGCATCATCCGCGCCCTGGCCACGCTGAAGATCGACTTCCACAACCCCGACCGCGCCTACGACGCCGTGCAGCTCTTCGCCCTCACCGGCCCAGCTGAGAGCAAGGGGGAGATAACCCCAGAGCTGCTGGGTGTCATGAAGCGGCTGTGGGCCGACTCGGGCGTGCAGGAGTGCTTCTGCCGCTCCAACGAGTACCATCTAGAAGACAACACTGCCTACTACCTGAACGACTTGGACCGGATCTCGGCGCCCGAGTACATTCCCACCGTGGAGGACATCCTGCGTTCACGTGACATGACTACCGGCATTGTGGAGAACAAGTTCACCTTCAAGGAACTCACTTTCAAGATGGTAGATGTGGGCGGCCAGCGCAGTGAGCGCAAAAAGTGGATCCACTGCTTTGAGGGTGTCACCGCCATCATCTTCTGTGTGGAACTCAGTGGCTACGATCTCAAGCTCTATGAAGACAACCAGACGGTGAGCAGCAGTAGACGCAACAACAGTGGCTAATGGCCGATATTAGCACAAATGCTAACATGACAGAGTACGACCCCTTAAAGCAGGCAGGGCTTGCAAATGTAAAAAACAAGAGTTGGTCAGGCTGTCCTACAAGTTAAGACCAGCTCGAGCCAACTATCAGCACTGTGATGAACTTTTTCTGGACAAAAATGATCTCACGCACAGTTATTCCCTGTAAAAGTCCCAAGTTATTCGTGCTAACAACATTCAGTACAAAAACTGATGAATGAAGGTGTCAGGTAGGATGTGTCAAACTAAACTTGACAGCTGATAGCCTGTGTTGCACGCTGGAGCAAGAAGGAAGGGAACTGTTCTCGACACACACACACACACACACACACACACACACACACACACACACCATCAAACACTAGCTCATACATGGGCACTTGATGTTTATCTGGGCTCTGTCATCGCCCAGACCACCCCTCTTATTTCCTGCCTCTGTTTATCTGTCCAGTTCACGCTTACACTCTGCAGTTCTCGTAAAATGTCATCCAAAGTGATAAAAGCGACAGGCGCCCCCCACCCATTTCTGGGTGTTGTTCATTCCTAAAGTGCTCGTGGCAGGTGGGTCTTAGGAACAACCTGACCTGAAGGCAGGTGGTCAGAGGCAAGTCCAGCAGGTCAATGAATTTTAATGACTTGTAAAACCACAAAGAAACGTGGTCAATAGTGAATGTGTGGAAAGGCCGTAGGCCACTGTGAACAGTCCCTCTGAGACACGTTAGCTCGCCTACAGCCCACCATGGCGCTGCTATATCTACTTCCACTGTGAGCCGTCAACGGCCATCAGCGTCAACGAACAGAGCGTTAAACTCTCCATCAGCATCTGAACACTAACGTGGAAATACACTCCCAGGCCCCGCCCTGCCCCTCCCTACAGAGGCCGTGCATGTTATACAACGTTTACTGCGAAAGATTAGAAAGTGCAGAAGCAAGAAATATCAATTAGCATTTGAGGTATAAATAAATCGGGTGATAATTGAGTTCACAGAGCAGGGTGTCGGTGAGGCACCTGTGAAAATGAATCCCTTCAGAGCACACAGGAGGTAAAAACGTCTTTGTGTGTGTGTGTGTGTGTGTGTGTGTGTGTGTGCGTTAGAGAGAGACTGTGTTTACTCCTCGACCTCGACAGAAAGAGGGAGAAACGAGGAGGAAATTAAGAGACGAGGAAGAGAGGATATTAGAATTCCATGTTCTCAGTGGCAGCAGGGTGAGTGTGGACAGTTGTGGCGCTGGTGATGAGGGGGGACCCCACCCTCCCACAGCTCTGATGCACCAGCCACTGTTGCTCTTTAATGGTCAAATGCACCTCAGTGGCGGCTCATACTCAGTCTGGCTGATATCTGAGAGCAAGCAATTGAAAAATGTCACCAACACACAGGGCTTTTCCTTTTCACTTTTGCAGTCGGGGGATTGGTCACTCTGACAGTAAAAGCTGACAAATTTTATACTGGTACATGTACACACATATTATGGTTTATGGTGTTTGTAGAGAAACTGCGTAAACTCCATTTCCGCTGCACATTAAAACCCGGAACAGACCCTAATGTGATTTGTAGTAGTGTTCTTAGTGTGGTTCTTTAACCTTTGGAGAGAACTGGGGGGTGTTTTTCAGATCGTATTTGGACCAGATGTAGAGGTAGCACTTCATGTTCTTTTTTATTTCGTTCCACGGCTCATGCTGTTTTACATGCAAAGGGACAAAACACGAAAATTGATTCTCATCAGCTTTTACTTCAATTCAAAATGTTGATCGATGAACAACTGAGTTGGACTCGTGGGAACGTTGCCAACATGCTGTGTTTCATATGGCACCTCAGAAATATTCCCCAGGCTCCCCCAAGAGGGTTTTGGTCTACTTTGCTCCGAAGCTGTGGTACAAAGCCACCTCTCTCAGTCAGCAAATACTCCAGGCAGGAACAGATGGAGAGCATGCAGGTAAAGATCCGGCGATAATGAAAGCGATGCCCCCCGGGGTAATTGGCCTCAGCCAGCACTGTAATGACGGCCACCCTGGCCAATCACCTTTAACCTACCGAGCCTAGCACACATGGGCTGCTCAGGTCGGCTGTTCCAAATGCCTTTGAAGAGTCAAGGAGGTTGTGAAACATTAGGTAGGCATGTTGGAATGGTGTCACCAAGACCGATTTCTCTTGAATTCTCTGAATGTGTTGTAATGAGGTGTTACGTAAGAGTGCCGAATGAGACCTGCCCGCTCTGTAGCGTCCTCAGAGGATGCAGGCTGATTGCTTTATTTCATTTATTGACACACATTCTCCACCAGGCCAGGCAGAACGCTAATTCCCTGTCTTTATGCATTGAGAAAGGCAGCTGAGATGAAGCAGTGGATTCACTGAACTGATGAACGTAGGGTTGGTGCGTTTGTTTTGTGGAAAGTTCCTTTCGGGTGACGGTGCATTCGCGGAAAGTTCCTTTTGGGTGACGGTGCATACAGACGTTGGCAGTGCAGGGCACTTTGCCGGAGAAAGAATTAATGCATACGATCAACAGTGTGGTCAGATTCCTTAATTGATTCCTCAAGCTCAAAAGCCTTCAAACATGATCCAACATTACACAGAGGGCCATTCCATAATAGCAATGATGTTTTTAAAAGTGAAATTGCCATTCCCCCTCTCAATCTTCCTTTCCTCCATTCCATTTTGTAGGTCCCATGGCTGTCTCTAAAATAAAAAAAAAAGTTGTCATGGCAACAGCTCCCTAGCAACAGGCGAGTCAAACGCTCCTAATCCCTGGCTGTTGACAATGAGCAGGGATTGTGTGTGTGTGTGTGTGTGTTTTACAGCACTGTGGTGGAAAGAACAGGCAGGAGACAGTGTGCATTTGGGACAGAGAGTGTCAGCGTGAGAGAGGCGCATGGGTGGAGCGAGATGCTGTTGGAGGGTGAGGCTGTGCTCTGTCAACAGGCACAACTTGTACTAATTTCACTTGTTAGATGACTCTACATTGATAAGGAGTTTTCTTTTTGGGGTACAAAAACCCTAAATGAACTTTAAATAGTAGGGGTTGGCAGATAATCAATTTTACATATATTCATATTTATATATATATTATTCCAGTCTCTTCCGTGCGGAGCTGCCATGACGGGAGCACCCTTGAGCTCTTTAGGGAAGGTGATACATAAGACCTAAAATAAAAGGAGGTCACAGAGGCGCTAATGTTGAGCCGAACCCATTATTGCCCAAACACCCTGTGAAACAGAATGAATTTGAATGTCATATCATAGGAAACAAAAAATTATTGTATACCAACGAAATGCATACTAACAGAATGAAACAACAAAATAACAAAAATGACCCATAAATTAATATTTTGTAGTTTTTTGTAAAAAGAAGACACGTAATGTAACGCCATGTAATAAACAAAGAAAACAAAACTATAGCAAACAAGACAAAAAGTCTTGTTTTAAGTCTCTCCAAAGCGAGGGAGCTTTTACTTTAGGATTACTTGCATAGTTATTATCAAAATTGAAAGTGAAATGCATCCAAATGAATGGAAAATTCAAGTTATGCATAAGAGCAAATTGCTGCATTTTGACTGAACCACATAGAAATTGGCCAGATTGGCCAAACCCATCGTATTGCTCATTATAACTCTGATCAGTATTCATACATGCGTAGGGTACGATGAAATAATCTGAACATATACCCTCAGCTACTCTTCAACTCCTACGCGTTAACCTCGGACCTCATGAAAACAGCATCTGAGCTGTATCAGACACACCTCTGTAGGTAGCACTGCTTTCTATGATGAGACGGGGGGCTAATGAGATGTTGCTTCAGTCTTTTGCTCCTCACAGGGTCAAGGTGAGCAGCACTATTTATAGCAGCACCTGGGAAGATCAATAGAGCAGGAGGGTTAAACAGTAAATATTACTAATTGCTCTTCTCTTTACTTAATCAATGTCTGTTAGTTCAGAGCCTGCTAATGGCCAAGGCTGAAAAATGAAATATTACAGAGAAGTAGACGGCAATATTCACATTAGCTGTTTTCGATGGATTTTAAAGGTCTCACCGAAATCCCAATTTTGATTGATAATCCAGATTTTGTGTACTATACTGTGAATTGTATTATAATTTCAGACCTTTAATTTCATAATAATGAATGAATCTCTGAATCAAATACTATTATTTAAAGAAAACAAGGACATTTTCGTAATTATGTTTGTAATAATATTCATAATAAATGATTGCTTGTGGGAAGTATGCACATATTAATCACTACGGAGATGTCCACAGCCGTCTTTAGGTCCACAGCCGTCTTTAAGTCCACAGGTTCAATCATGGCTGTCTGGCCGTTACTTGGTTCATTTTTTTACCACGGTGATATGCTCTTTGGTCAGTTAAGCATAGAACTTTTTAAATATAAATATATACTTTACATCCACACACACTCACACCATTGGACAGTCCACCGAGGTTGTATGCTCTCGAACGGTGTGAGGAAACCGGAGAACTCTGAGAAAACCTGTGCAAAAACAGGGAGAGCATGCAAACGCCACGGTTAATCAACAGAATTATAAAAGACAAAAAAGGCTTTATGAAATTGAGTTGTCTATGGATGAAGTGTAAAAGGCTAATAAGGGATTTGTAATTTTAGAAGAATGCGGTTAATATTGCCTATTCTCAGCTTGGAATGGTACATTCACGCTGCGCTAACACCATCCATTTCACCACGGAAGCAGCTGTGGCCTCAGGGTGGCCCAGAGACATAGAAGCATAGCCATGCAATTTGGCACAAAATGGGCCGGTCCGTGCCGAAACCCGGGCTTCCAGCCGCATTTGAGAGGCGCACCGGCTGTGCAGAGCCACTGATCTGCACCAGCACAGTAACACAGCTCCAGCATTACCGCAATTTACCGCGAAATCCCACGCCGATACACGACCTGTGCAATGGAACGTCAGCAGATCAGAAGGCCAATTTTGAATGTAGGACTTATATTATTGTTCAGACATACTTTTTTAACTCAAAATGAATGTGACTTAAAAAAAATTATTTACATACATAAAACAAGATTTGGTAGTTGTATGGATCTTGAGTTTTGTTGGTATTTCTGTCACCTACAAGACAAATTTTTTAAAATCCGACTGACAACTGTCACGCCCTCAGATTTAAACCCGTTCATGTGCAGATTGGGTTTCTCCTCTGTTGCTGAGGATGGCGTCCGTGATGGTTGTGATTTTTGGCTCGTGATTTGGCCTTCAGAAACACAGTAAAATGGAAAAGATCTGATTACTTTTTCAAAGGACAAGGAGCACAGTTATAACCCCAATGTGAGCCCAGCAGGATTTGTGTTCATTTGTGTCTTCATTCCAGTTTATCAGCATTGAACCGCATGCAGACGTCTGTTAGAACCAGCGAATCGTATTTACTGGAAACAGAGAATTAACATGCTGCAGAACCTCCTCATTAATACTTAAGCTTAATTAATGGTTGTGAGTCTGGAGGGAGCCAGGGAGAGACTGCGAGGGAGACTGTGGGGGGGACCGCTACACTGCGGTAGGGAAGTGGTGTGTGCACTCACCCACCTTCTCTCTCTCTCTCTCTTTCTCTCTCTCTCTCTCTCTCTCTCCTGTCTCGTTCGCTTTTCACCCCCCTTTACTCTTCTTTACCCGTGATCTTGTTTTCTTTTTTAAGCGTCTCTGCACATAGGTTCCATCACCTCGAACGTCCTGGGGAGAAGATGTGTGTGAACGTGTGTGTGTGTGTGTGTGTGTGTGTATGTGGGGGTGTCCGTGTTGGACACATGCTGGTCACTGACTGAGTGACCTGATTAAGAATGAAGGAGTCAAGAAGGTGGGGGCTGGTGGGAAATTTCAGGGCGGGGTCTCATTTTCGTCTCTGCGTGTCTCTGAGGATCTTGTCTCCTTGTCTCAGCAATGAGATTTAGTGCTGACATCTGACACAAGCGCAGCAATCCAGACATGAACTAAATAAACGAAGAAATTATTTGTTTTCTCCACCCACTGTTTCATGGCTGATGTATCACACGTCTGACCTGATCTCAAAAGCCGGAGAATTCAAGAGTGGAGCCAAGGATGTAGTTTTCACTGGAGTGGAGAAGAAATGACACTTGGGGTACATTATGCAACGACCGACCCTGACACTGACGGAATTCATGGAGTTGCGTGTGGAGATGCCAGAACATCTCCCCATGCTGCATCCATTGTCTTCTCCCTCTCCCTCTCTGGGTGGGTCTTGTGATTTGCTCTGAGCACCATGATGCTTTGTGTAACCTTTAAAACAGCGGCCCAGTCTTCATGTCAGGCTCCTCCTTTAGTCACAAGCTGTTGCTCTTCACCATGTGAGAGCAGCTCCTATTGCCTCTTCAGACACAATTCCATAAACACCCTCATATAGATCCGATCGATTCCAAACGCGTGTTGTTTGTTGATCAGAATTTTCTCCTGGGTGCCTCAGATGGCTTTGCGGTGCGGCTGTCGGGAATCGTGACTTTGTGATGTGCCATCAGGTCAATATGTGGGATGCGTAGATGGATGTGAAAGATGTACATTGTCTATTTGTGGTCAGTCAGAGCATTTCCTAATGGCTTGTTAAATAATAAATATTGCAGGAGCTTCCTGCATGGAATTTGCACTCCAGTTTCCTCCCACAGGTTGGGTGAGGCGGTGAGTCTAAATTGGCCCTGGGGGTGTGTGTTCATATTGAGATGGTGTTGTAGCACCATTGATTCCTTGGAGAGACCCACCCCTCTGGGTGAACTTTGTTGTTTGATTGCACTGAATGCATTACAAGCACATAGGGGTTTCGTTGAATGCTGCACATAGGGGTTTTGTTTCTTGGGAAATGTTTTTCCCTTAGATCATGAAAGCATATTGTTTTTTTGAAAAGTGAGCTCTATAAAATGGATCTATAAAGATTATTAGGATTCTAGTATATTTTAGTGTTCTTCTGGAAATTGAAAATATTGAACTTTCAGTTTGAAGCAGATCAATGAGCTCAATGCTCGTCAATCACAATATGTAAGACAAAACCCTTATAACCCTTCAGGAATCAGCCGTGTGCACTTTATTATTCAGTAATTACATTTTGAATAGAACCCCAGGAACAGGAAATGTGGCTGTATAAAATGAGATGCTATGTCGGTAGTGACCTTGCATGCTCTCACTGGTGAGGTGTGCCCAGAATGGAATTTTAAAGTGTGGTTCTTGATGAGATTTGGGCCATCAGTCTGTCTTTGTTGCATTGCAGGAATAAATCATTTGGATTGACCTTTCAATTGGAAAATTCTAACGTTATCATTGGTTGATTGACAGGCTTTCTCAAAATTCTGCAAACAGACCAAATATCTATCTTACAACGCAAATCAGATGTCTTCAAAGCTTCCTTTGAGCAAAGTGCTCTATTCAGACACAGCACCGAGCCATTGGCAGACAGCTGCCATCGCTGTGCGTGGAGTCTCCTGGGTCCCACCACTGTGCAATTTGCCTAGAGTTGCAGAACATCCAATTACCGTGTGCTACCGTGAGGAGACCCACCAGGAGGCCTGGTGGTGAAGATGCAGAGAAGCGCCAAGGGAAGGCTTAGACATGCAATTTCCTCCCAGTTCACCAGTGGGGCTTGGCAGTGATGGAGAGATGTGAGCAAAGTGGTGCAATTTAGATCACACCCACTGGCTTGTTGGTTTTTGCAAAGTGAGTTTATGTCATTGACTTTTGAAAAATGTCATGATATTGATAAGTTTTCGTACATTGAAAGCTTAGATACATTTCATTGAACTATGCTTGTAAAAAAGCTGTAGTTGTTTTTAAAAAAAAAAATTTGCATATATTCTGTGCTTCAAAAAGGGTCTACCCTTTTTTATTTACCTATTACATGAATATGTTAAAGGTCCCATGACATGATTATTTATTGACATTATTATTATTTAACAGTAATACTAGTTCCCCTAGACTGTTTATGGTCCTGCAGTGGCTAGAAATGGCGATAGGTGTAAAAACTGCTTCGGTCATTCTGCTTCGCCATTAATAGAGCGGCAACTCAGATGGTTGGATCTGGAATTTGGCCCCTTATGTTGTCATAGGGAGACAACAACCTCCCCTTTCTCAGGCTTTGTCATGTCCACCAACCATCATGGCTTGTAATCGTGCAAAGCATTTCTGTTGCTCAGCGATAGGTTTCATAAAATGTGTTTTTTTTAGTTCTGTAATGTGAGATGCTTTAAAAACAATGGGTTGGTTTAATTTTTTATTTGCATTTAAAGCTACAGACACCAAAACGGCACATCCTGGGGAAATCTCATTGAGTGATTGTATAAAAGTGCCTGTAATTCTGCACCAAGGCTGAATTTCGGAAAGAGACTTCAGATACAGTATTAGGGGACCACTAAGTCCTCTATAAAAGCAAAAAATTATTGTTATTAATGTTTAATATTTAATATGTTAAAATAAAGTAACGCTAGCTGCTGTGTGCTCACACGTACATATTGAGTCAACGTTAAAGGGTCGGCCTGTCCGGCATGCTGGTTTAATCTGTAACAAACCCAATGCTGTAATAGTTTTAAATATTCTAGCACGCTTTACCCTTAAGAATTCATTTGAAGTAATATTTTAAAAGAATTCATTTTAATCATGCTAGCACATCAGTGTGTGTTATAATTATGTGAGGGCAAGGAGGCAGGAGCGCAAGACTTTACAATTCATTTATTAACAAAACTAACAACATAAAAGGACACAGGGGTCAGACAAGAAAAAATGCAAAGCAGATGAATATGCAATTTACATGCAGACCAGGGGGTACACCATAAGACAACAGACAGGGACAAAATGCAGGGAGACTTCCAATACCGTGTCTGGAATCTGTGTCTATAAAGCACTATCTGGGGACCTAACACTTATATTCTACATCAGGGGTTGGAAACCTGATCCATGGAACGTGAGGAGGTATTGGGATGACCTCTCACTTATCCCATAATAAAGGTATGTAGAGCCATGGAAGAACCTCTGCCACTGGCTGATGGAACAGTCTTCTGAAAGAGCTCACCCATTCCAAAAACTCATCCTTGTGCAGCTCAGTGAACTGCTAAATGAACTTGTCTCTCTTTATTTTGAACCTGACTGGGAACATTGGCATGAGACGTTCTCTGTGCCAAGGCAGGTGCCAGTCATGTGGTTTGCTATGTGGTAAACTCTCTGTAACCTCATGATAACCCTCCATTTGTGAGCAATGGGCAGCCATGAATGGCACCTTGACGATTCAGGATTCAAACCTGCATCCTCTTGGTTCCTTAGCCATTACGGAACCTATTTAGTAGAATAAATGACCTTGTCATACATATCTTCTGTATCAGCAGACATATACATTAGTAAAACAAAACTCTTGCCATAGTAAGGCAGGGGTCAGCGGATAAACAAGCACATTTCTCTCAGCTCCGGTTCAGGAGAGAGAGTGATGCAAAAAGAGCCGGAGTGGGGGAAAGAGAGGGAGGGGAGGGTTCAAGTGCAGGTCTTTGGCTGAATTAAGCCGCCTGGGTGTGTTGACACAACACAAAGCAGGTCTCCTCTGGAGGCCTGGGCTTGGCAGTCGGAGTTCAGCCCCTCTGAGATGCACCATTTACCTTACACCGGCACAGTTGCAGCCGTGTATTCACTTCACCGGCCCTTTAAACCTGCTCTGGCTTCTGCAAGAGGCTGTGAGGTGGGGTTTTTTTGTGGTGCTGACTGCAAGATTTTGTGAGAAACAACTGAAATGTTGTTAGGTGGAAAAGTTAAAAGGAAAAGCAGACAACAAGAATTGCAAGTTGAAGAGTGTATGACTCTTCTGGTTGCCCGATGGTTGCTCTTTTTTTCCATGTCTGTAACTTACAGACCTGGAGCTTGGACGCTGTTTGCAGATTCTGTGCAAAAGGTTTTGCTTCTATTGGAACAAAGCTGGTGGATCAAATTTGTTCTAATGTTTTTATACCAGTTTCACAATTTTTCAGTTTTTGGGCAACTATGTGGTGTCTGAGATGGCCACACAATGTCCACCTAGTCGAATAATTATCCTAATGATCGAACGCTTCCTTCTCCATGGAATTATTCCCCTTCCAGGTCCAGGTACTTCTGACTCTTCCAGCTTTTTTTGTACCTGTGAGTGGCCAATCAGAATCTGTAGTGGCATGAAAACAAGGCCTGGATTTGGACAATGTCTAGGGGGACATCTGTTATGCACGTGCCACACAGTCGCAGGCTCACACCCCACCATCCTGAGCAAAGGGGCTGTCCCTGTAACTTCTTCCTGGACATCGCTCTGATCGAGAGAGGCGACTAAAGTCTTGTTTTCTGTGTAAGTCACTTTGGATGAACGTGTCAGCTAATGAATGCAATGTGAAATGAGTTTATGCAACACGATTGGTCAGGTTTGCTGGTCTTCAGGGCAAAAGACCACCTTATTCTGATATGGTGAGCACTGTGAAAGATCAAAACAGTCAGTTTGAGCTGGACTTTGTCCTTCTGACCCACCTTCTCTTCCTCCTCAGAGCCGTATGGCAGAGAGCTTGCGCCTGTTTGACTCCATCTGCAACAACAACTGGTTCACCAACACCTCGCTCATCCTCTTCCTCAACAAGAAGGACCTGCTGGCCGAAAAGATCAAGCGAATCCCGCTTACTGTCTGCTTCCCGGACTACAAGGGCCAGAACACCTACGAGGAGGCTGCCGTCTATGTGCAGCGGCAGTTCGAGGACCTCAACCGCAACAAAGAGACCAAGGAGATCTATTCTCACTTCACCTGCGCCACCGACACCAGCAACATCCAGTTTGTGTTCGACGCCGTCACGGACGTGATCATCCAGAACAATCTCAAGTACATCGGCCTCTGCTAGGACCTGGGGAACGGGGGGTGGGGGGTGTAACGTCATCAAGGTGGTCTTTGGGGTGGTGCTCAGTACAAAGCCTCTTCACCATTGACAAACCGAGAAAAAAAAATGCAGCGTTAGGCAAAATGTCTGCCTGTCTGTCTCCCTCCAGGTCAGGTCTGATTGACAGTGAGAGCAGTTGGGGTAACGCTGAGGGTGAAGGGGTGATGGTGTCAAGTTCAAATGACTGAGAAAGATACGAGGCAGTGATATAAATGTGTTTGCACTGAATATATGAATATGTAGACACACACTCACACACAAACACACACACACAGAGTCCACCCACCCACTGACATAGACAGACAGACACACACACGCTTATGTGTTTTTCCACACAGAGGGACTGGGGATCAACTGTCAAGCACTTGTTTGACGTGAAAACACTGGAATTTATAGAAATGCCACCATCACCTTCAACCTCCTCAATATTATTATTTTGCCTGCCAAACCCTGGATATAGCAGGAGATCTTCACTGTTTTAAGTTATTATATTTGCCTGACACAAGTAATGCTGCTTAAAAAAAGGTGATATTAAGAAAAAAAATTAAATAAATTGATTTAAAATACAGATTCTCTTCCCTCATGGATTGAGGACAGTTGCTACCACTGGACTGAAGGACAGGAAAGACAGGACCTACTGTACACAGAACATCGGGCCTTACAATCCGGCACCGTTCCAAGTGTAACAACAGCAGAGGTCCAGAGCTGAAGATACTTTATTTTGTGTTTTCTTGCCTGGGTGAGTGGGTTTTTTTTTTTGTTCGTTGGTCCCATGCATTTAGGTTAAACATCCTGTCTGACAAAACAGTGTTAACACTAAAGTGTTTCATTAAAGACCATTCCGGAATTAAGTAAAAAAATAATGAGTGCCAATTAAAATTGTAAATAAGCCAGGCCAAACATTCATGTTAATTTTTTTATTAAAAGCCTACAGATGTGCATGTTTTTTGTTACTTTTAGAGTTTTTTTTTTTTGCTTTAATTATTAACACCCCGAATGTACGAGTCAAACACTGTGTACACATGTACAGACGTATTCTCAGAGGTATTTATTGGAAAGAGTTATTGTAACGTAAAGAGTCATTGATAATTCGCACAGTCCAGCCCAGCTCGGTCCAAATCCAGCACGTGAATTTAATTTTACAAAATGAATAAAGAAACTAACTAAAAAAAATCATGCTGGAGACTGCAAAATATTAACGAAATGATAACGTAAGCATTTTCCTTTTTACCTTGTATCATTGGAATGAACTTTGTCCCTTGGTATAATATGTAAATATTCTGTGAGGTGCACTCTGTGACAAAAGGGGGATCGCCGAAGAAAGACTACGAGAGAAGAAAGCCCAAACCCACCACCCCGTACCTCCACCACCCCAACTCCCGTCTACGGATGCGATTAACAACTCAGCTAAGGGCTTCAGGCTTGACTTCATAGGATGTCCACTGAAAACAACAGCAACAACCAACAAATGGTTTAGGAAAATATATTTAAAAAAGAGAACAATAATGCTAAATAAAAGAATTATGCAAATTGTGTTTGAGGTTTTTGAGGGTTTTTGTGTGAGGTGGCTTTGGTGAGTGGGGGTGATTTTCCTTAAAGGTCTGTGGTCCAGCAGTGGCTAGAAATGGCGATATGTATAAAGAGTGCTTTGGTCATTCTTTTTCACCGTTCAGAGAGCGGCAGCTGAGATGGTCGGATCTGGAATTTGGCCCCTTATGTCATCATAAAGGAAAAGGTTACCTCCCCTTTCTCATGCTTTGTCCACCCAGAGAATTTCCCACCCCTGCACTATCTACACCAACTGTCATGGCTTGAAAACATGAGAAGCATGGCAGTTGCTTGGTAATTTGACGTAAAAATTAGCAAAACAAATTTCGTTCTGTCACACGAGCCTCTTTAGAACCAGTGGGTTCTTTTCATTTTGTTCTGGAAAAACGGCAAAACTTCCTGCATCCTGGGGAAATCTCTTGTGTGACTGGATTCTGTTCCAAGGTTAAATTTCAGAAAGATAAATTCATTAGGACCACTGAGACCTGAGAGCAAAAATAATTCATATTAGGGAACCTTTAAATTGACAAAGAACTGCACCTGCCACGTGAATATGTCACCTATATGATGGGCGTGGCTTTATGGTTGCTGGGCAAATGCTCATCAGAACTGAATTTCTTTGTCATGTAATAGCATTTAACACTTTACATAAATAGGAGCAGGCACCAGAGCACAACATGGGTTTAAAAAGGAGAACCAGTCCAGGTGAGCCAAGGCGTGGCATCCACCACCATACAACACTATTACTCATTTATGGAGCTGTCTTTTTCTGACTGTTTTTAGATTGTGGTGCAAAATTGAATATTTAAAACATGTGAGGTTATGCACCTAAAAAAATGGTCTTTTCTTTTACTCATATTATTGACAATGATGCAAAGCAGTAATTAAGGGTAAAGACAGGCAACTCTGGAGAAGAAGAGCATTTACTGCATTCGACTCCGTCATAGTCAGAATCATGTTCATTTAACCCATTTCAGTGTTTCTCAGAAGAAGAAGTATGATGTAATTAATTGACTTGGGTTCATTTCCTGTGAGAAAGTTCAACATTTTTAATGATTTCACACTGTACAGTGAGACACAAATGATGGATTGGATGTTGGTGAATTTGCCCACAACTGAGCCTACATCCCTGTCTTTCTTCAAAATGTTCTTTTTTGAAGGAAATCCATGCAGCACACCTCTAAATTTGTGATTACATTATAATGATTGAAGTGTAATTTAATTATAATTAGAATTCACAGAAGAATTCAAACTGAATCTCTGTAGTATCATGGCCTATTTTCCTGGACCCGTCTCAGTGCTAGAATGGCGGTGTCTGGACAGCAGGTCTTGGCAAGGCCTTTGTCGTGGGCAAAGCTTTGCTTTAATTGATTCATTGCTGTGATTAAGGCTGGGCCCTACTGTTCACTGTAATCAGATAACAATTCATAGACAAAATGTGTAATAAAAAAAAACTATAATATATAATAATAAATAATGAATGAATAATTTATAATAAAATGGAGCGGAATGGGCGATGGTGATGGTGCTTCCTTGCTGATGCTGGCGCTCATCAGCATGCAGGTCAGGGAGACGGGGCAGACTTAAATCTTGCACAAACGGTCAGAATCAGTCTGGATTCTGAAAGGAAAAGCTTAGCAGCCGCCCATTACATGCTAATATTGTGCCATGCAACGCTGGCTACCAATTAGCATCCAGGGGATGTTTCATTTATGCACATCCAGCAATCAAATTAAATCCAAACCTTCGCATGAGCAACTGGACGCTCGGGCATCACGGGCCTGCCATCCCGCGGAAAGGAGCATCACTCCCCTCTGCAGCCATTGTTGAGGAGTGGAAAGAACACTGTGTTTAATTTCTCATCGTTTTATTCCTGGCATAGAGCGATATGCATATTTATTTTTGCCGTGTTGTGTCGTTTGGGGAGAAATGAGATGCTGGTTGGTGGGAAATGTTTTGGGATCGTCAGTCACACATTCCACTCTAATTGGGGCATGAATCTCCAATGACCCCTTGTTTTTTTCGTTGCGCTGAAGGGTGGTGGTGGTGAGAGAGTGAGTTAGTGAGTGTGTGTTTGGGTGAGAGCGAGAGGGAAGGCCGCTGAAAACCCATGATTCCTCCCTGTGTTCGAAGTGGCCCGACCCCTGACCTGCGCCCCTCCCGTGGTGAGAGCAGTGGAACTGTCAGCCTGCTCGGCATCTCCGCCCAATTAAAGTGAAGAACCAAATTCAGGCCCGTGTGATAAAGCTTGCCACGCTGCACTTCACTTCTACCCATTAACAGGATTACCGGATACCCCCGGATAACCACGGTCACACCTCATCTCAGGTTTTTAAGGCACACATGATAGCCTTTATCTCGTCTCAAACACAGTGTTAATTATCTTAATTAGCCGGATCCTTGGCGCATATATCATGAATGTCCGTTGCTTCAGAATGTATAAGATCTGCGTTGTTAGTAATAAGAGTTGTTTTGGGGTTTTTTTGGCTGGTGTCACATGTTCGCCTCTCTCAGGTGACGCTCGGCTCTCCTTCTCGTTCTGGCCACCCTCGTCCGAGCCATAATTAAATCGCCGATTCCTGACCGGATTCCCTTTTTTTCAGCCACAGTGGATATTTGTTTGCCATGAATAAACTAACAAATGCCACAGCAAGATGAGCAAGATGGGCCAGCGAAAGCTAGACCTTGTGACTGTCATGAGGGACCCACTGAAGGAGAAAAAGTCCCAAAAAAAAGAATGAGAGAGATGGAAAATGCAAAACCACACAGTCATGCAAGACCTACAGGGAAAACTAAACTAGCATAGGTGTAAAAATGATCATCTTTGGTCCACGTGCAACAAGAACTTGTGATTCTAAAAAATGTATTTATTTTAAATATATTTATGTATTCTCTACGGTATTCATTTGAGGCAGGCAAAGATATGGCCAAAAACTGATATTGCTGGGTTTCAGTTGATCCTGGAAGCACAATCGTTAATCATAACCACCATAACATTATTGCTGCGACACGACTGTATCAGATAAAACCTAGTTACAGTCCGCTTCCAAGCTGTCTCCACACACAGAATTATCTCGCTTGTGATGGCTGGCCTCGGTGGCTTCACTGGAAATCAATGTTAAGGCGAAATGAATTCGATCCCCTGCATTGCCTCATGGCCTACTAATATTGATTTCGGGCAAAATGGAACAGCACCCAGGGCAAGAAATGCAAATTGTCTCACATATATTTGGGTTTAGTGGCCATTAAGAGCTTAGCGGTGGGCACAGAAAAAAAATAATATACACACACAAACACACACACACACACACACATATATATATATGTGTGTGTTTGCATTTCTTACCCTGGGTGCTGTTCCATAGACACATACAGTACAGGCCAAAAGCTTGGACGCACTTTCTCATTCAATGCATTTTCTTTATTCTCATGAATTGGTAGAATCTACCAAATTGTTTTACCTTTTTTTTACTGAAGGCATCAAAACTATGAATGAACACGTGTGGAGTTCTGTACTTAACAAAAAGTGGAGACCTGACCTCCACAGTCACCGGACCTGAACCCAATCCAGATGGTTTGGGGTGAGCTGGACCAACAAGTGCTAAACACCTCTGGGAACTCCTTCAAGACTGTTGGAGAAGCATTTCAGGTGACGACCTCTTGAAGCTCATCGAGAGAATGCCAAGAGTGTGTAAAGCAGGAACCAGAGCAAAGAAACTAGAATATAAAACATGTTTTCACTTATTTCACCTTTTTTTGTTAAGTACAGAACTCAGTGAGAATCTACCAACGTAAATGGTCATGAAGATAAAGAAATCACGTTGAATGAGAAGGTGTCCAGACTTTCCCAAATGGCTCTGGGGCTTTGGTGAATTAGTGTATGCGTGTGTGAAGCTGCTCATGCTTCTTCCAGTATAAAACTCTAAATTACAAACCCTGGAAGTTGTGGATTAGCACATGCGACAAGAAAGGCCAATAAGCACATTTTCCACACCATACATGTGTTAATTGTAAGAGTCTCGGTGGGAATTTAACTCAATTAGTGGAACTTGCAATTTAATTAAGTTTTGCCGGCGTCATGGCAGGCGACCTGGGATGGCCTTGACTAGGGACGACCTGACACTAACCGTGGAGCGATGTGCGATGGACACACACTCAAGTACAAAGCCAGCAAGTCTTTTTTGGTAATAAGGCATGGTTTTGTTATTTTTTTTTACGAATAAGGAAGCATTGCAGCAAGGCCACCATCAACTCCTGGGCTGAAACTGTCACTGTCCTCTGAATGTGTGTCACACAGAAGAGCTGGACAGTGGAGCTCAATCTAACTTGCTTGGCATGACACAGCAATCCGCGGCCCCGGCGCGATTTCCGGTCTGCGGGCGCCCCCTACGGCGAGGATGTGGCATTACACGCGTGTGCACGGGGAGAAAGAATTAATAATATCGATTTTTTTTTTTAAACCAGAACTGATGCCTATAATTACGGTGTCATTCTGTCGCCATAAAATGCGTCGCTCCGTCCTAACTGCTATTTCAGTCAACGTTGCCCAACATCTGAAATCCCGTCCCTCGCTTTCGAAAAACACGTGGGACAGCGAACAGGCGAAAAACCGACGAACACGTCGGGAGGAAGAATAATTAGACTACATTACACACACCGCCGAACGCCCGGCGACAGTCCCCGCTTCCTCGTCACGTGACGGGGGGCCTGGCAGAAACCGGGTTGCTATGGAGACTGGCACCGGACCTGATGCAGAAAGCACAGCGCCCGGCGACACACCGAAGCAAACGTGAGTACCGGCGTGCCCTAGATTTCACTGTTTTAATATGTCGCGTTTATTTTATTTTTTTTATTTTTCTTGCACGCAATAAAATTGGAAACGGAAACACCGGAAATGTGCATGCAAAGTCAGGCGTGACTTCATTTGTTTGGAGACCGTGAAAAATGAACTCTGTGTCTGCGCAGAATCGCCGGCGGGAGTGATGCGCTTCGTGGCCCCAGTCAGCAGAGACAGGGTCATACGTGACTTTCCAAAGGTACCTTCCCACGTCAGATCACAGGCCCACACACACACCCACACACACACACACACACACACACCCAGCACCATAAACCCGGTTTTAGAACTACGAAACAGATGGTCTCTTTTTGCAATGCAGTCTAAAACAAATAATAATAATAATGCAAAAACACCCAAGTCACAATGCCCAGTCACGTCAGCACTGTGTATTATTTTGTGTCATGGTGTTTATGATGGTATGCACACATATCCTGGGGGACGTATTTCATGAGATCGGGTGCATTTCAATAACACAGTTGTGAACTGTAAATGTTGCTTGCACGCAAAATAGAGAACTTTTGTTTGTTAATGCTAACATGAAATTGCAGACAGATGGCATGCCTTGAGCACTCGGTTTAACTGCCCCCAGAATGTCATATGGGGCTTCAGGCTGAAAGCGGCTTTTATGTAATTTACCTGGCTTATATACACTGGACTAGGTGGAGAAGAGATACCCATTGATTAGTGATTATCTACGTGTATTGGAGACGTCTGGGCAATCTGGCATAGAGCTGGTCCTAATTTTGAAGCATCAAGTGTGTGCACTCTTGCAATCTGAACGTACCAAAACGTATTAGGTATGAACAAAGGCTTCCTGTGTGCTTGTCTGTACTATAGACAACAGGCCCTGTATAATGCAGTCTTGTTTCTCGGATTGTGCAGTGCTATGACCTACAGGCATGTCTACAGATGAAGACTGACTGGAACACCCAGGCAAAGAAGGCCTGTAGGGACAGGACAACAGCACACCAGGGGTGAGCGCTTCTGTCACTACTTGACTGAATTAATTGGCAGGCAAATGTTTATTGACGGGCAATTTTTAATTTTATCAAAGGTGGGACAGAACAAGGATGTCTAAAGTGGTCGTAGTTGGAGACCTGAATGTGGGAAAGACATGTTTAATCAACAGGTAATGTAATGATCAGTTCAGTCATGAAATCCAGGAATAGCTTCATATTAAAATGACATTTTACATCAGAGAGATTAAAAACAGATGTTATGCACAATGTTTGGTGTAGCAATACAACAAAAAAGCCGAACAAATAATAGAAAACAACCATTTTTGTTGCAGCAATTTCTCTCTGACAAATGTGTTTGTTTCATAAAGGTTTTGTAAGGATGCATTTGACAGAGATTACAAGGCCACCATTGGGGTGGACTTTGAGGTTGAGAGATTTGAGATTGCTGGTTTGCCATTTTCACTTCAGATGTGAGTAGTTCAGATTGATGATGATAAGATACTAATACTAATAGGATATTACATAATCTTTAATGTGCAATGCTATATGTTAATGATTTTAGATGGGACACCGCTGGCCAAGAGAAATTTAAATGCATTGCATCCGCATATTACAGAGGGGCTCAAGGTAAGGCAGGTTCTGGCCACTAGCATACATGTTCATTTATTTATAAAGTACCAACTGCTATACATCAATATACAATACATACCTATATAAGCACAGACATATCCGAATAATATTCTGTGGCACAGAATTCATTTTTTTAACTTACACCTGGACACATTTTGTCCACAGATTTCACAGAAGTAAAAAGCTATTTTTCAGTTTGTGCACTGAACCGACACCAGCGGCTGCCATTTTGATGATGAATTTCTGTATTGTATGAAGGACAGAAAATAATTTTGACGACAAAATGTCATTTCTTTCACAAAATGCATTTTGTCTACAAAATAAGAAGTTGACACTTGGCGCCGATATGAATAGTTTATTCAATGCAACTATTACATTCACAGATCTTATCCCAAATCACATCAGACACACTTCTTTTATTTGATTCCTTTTCTTGCTTCTTATTTGATTAACAGTAATTGTGACAGCCTTCGACATGTCGGACATTAAAACCTTAGACCACACACGGTAAGATGAACACCACTGCTTTCAACAAAAGAAATACGGAGAAATACGGTTCACACCAGTGAGCTCCAAGGACACTGCTTTAAACGGTGTCTCTTAAACAGGCAGTGGCTGACAGAGGCTCTGAAGGAGAATGAGCCCAGTTCATGTTCTGTCTTCCTGGTGGGCACCAAGAATGACCTGCTGGTGAGGGTCTGCATTGCACTCACGCTCTGATCTTTAATCTTACCAAAAGCAGTCTTATCATTTGTGAGACATTTCCTGAGTAATGCAGGCCTAATAAAACTTTTAATTCTACTGATGTTGCGTGAAGTCTCCAGAGGCTCGTCTGAGGACTGAAATAGATGCTGTCAAGGTGGCACTGGAACTGCAGGCTGAGTTCTGGTCTCTGTCATCCAAAACAGGTCATTTAAAATTGTATGTGCTTTTCACCGAGATTTGTCTGTGATTAGAGGTGTGTGCTGAGAAAAAGAAATGCATTTTTCACCATACCTCAGGGGAGAATGTGAAGGAATTCTTCTTCCGTGTGGCAGCGCTGGCATTTGAAGATGCCATATTGAAGGAGCTGGAGGGAGCAAACCCTCCATCACGCATCGGTGAAGGAAGCATCCTCAGTAAGAGACGACATCTGGAACACAGTCTTACAGTTTGCCAAATATAAATAAAGCAGTAATATATGTTTTAATAGAATTAGACATATGGTATATTAAAGCTGTTGTAGAATTAGATAACTATTCATAGAATTATTCACTTTAATTGAGACTAATCTAGACTCTAGTTTAAACCAAACATTTAATCACTCTTTGCCAGGTGACACTGTGGACAAGGCTGAAGTCCAGGGGATGAAAAAGACCTGCTGCTGAAACCAAATGGTGGTGGCCTAGCAGGTAAGGAAGCAGACCTGTAATTGGAAGGTTGCTGGTTCGAATCCGCCAAGATGCCACTGAGGTGGCACTGAGCAAAGCATCGTCCCCACACACTGCTCCCCGGACATGACAGGCACCTGGGGGGGATCCGCAGTGTGTGGAGACGGTGCTTTGTTCAGTGGCACTTTGGTCTTTCAGGATTCGAACCAGCAACCTTCCGTTTACGGGTCTACTACTTTACCCGCTAGGCCACCACTGCTAAAAAGAAAAAGAGAGAAAAAGTCTTCATTTGTCCACATATAATAACATTAGACTTGCTTTCTGCTCCAAATTGTCTTTGGACATGAACATTTAAGCATGTAGCATTTCAAACCAATTCACACTGACCATAAAGACACTTTCAAAGTGTGCAAATGACAAAGACATTTTCAGGAGCTGTCAACTGTGAACTGGAGCGGAGCTGATGCAACCCAGATCTGCACTCCTTGTACTCTATTTCCCTCCTTCCGTGCTCATTTTTGGTCAGACTGGTTATAAACACTGCCTTTATCTGATCTCGTCACTGACTGGGAGACTGAAGTCGAAAAATGTCTAAAGTCAGTGAAGAGATCAGATAAACCAAATGTGTTAGGTATTAAAGTGTTTTTCTTGCTGATTTTTTGGACAACACAAATGTTTATTAAGTTTTAAATAAAATAATTTTGTACATTTTTAGCTAAATAAATGCTGCTGTTTGATTTTTGTAATGTTTTGTCATTTTACACGTTTGTATATTTATTGTGTGCTGTATACAGTCAGAACAAAACGATCATTTATAACCTAAATACAGAAACGGATATAAATTGAAATAGAATAAAACATAACGGAGTAAACAGAGTTGGTGGGTGGGCACCGAAGGCGTGATGAAAGACGACAATCGGATGTGGCCAATCAAGACAAACGTTGCAGAATATTTAGCCAATCAGTGACAGTTACACTCTCCAAAGGGCGGGATTCTGTCACGCAAACCGGAAGCGTACTGTCCTGTGCTTCAGGAGCCACAATAACACTGACAAGATGGTTTAGTCACTTCGGTAGAACGTTAGGTCGGTTAAGTATGTATTAATTTACGAAGACAACTCTAAAAGCAGCTTCTGAAGGTACGTTTTGCGAAACGCCTCTTGCAGTGAACTCGTTAACAAAGTGGCGAACAAATAAGTTGGTTAGCATCTAGCTGCATTGCTATGTCTGCTGCCGTCCCTTAGCGCTGAAGTTTTAAGTTGAAGCTCCTTAATTGCCGTTGTGCGGCTAAAGCTTCAGGGATCTTCAAATGGACCAGTAGCATTATAATGGACATGCTGTGTAGAGCATGACACTGGACTAAACGACTACTCTGTACTGTTCAAATTCAAAATTTATTTGTCACATACACAGTCATACACGGTATGATGTGCAGTGAAATGCTTTTTGCAACTGCTACAGACCACAGTATTGCAAATGTTGCAAGTAAACCAATATGCAAATATTGCAAACATAACCAAATATTACACTTTTACGTCTTTAACATAAAATATGTGTAACTGGTAGGGTGAAGGTGTGCAAATGAGTTACAGTTTATTTTTTTTACAATGTTTAAAGAAAGGAGAAAAAGGGCCATAAAAAAAAAAAAAAAAACCTGTTGTTGAGAGCTTGGACAGCCTGCGGGAAGAAGCTCCTCCTCATTCTCTCTGTGTTGGACTTCAGGGAGCGAAAGCGCTTCCCTGATCGCAGCAGAGAGAAGAGTCCGTTGTTGGGGTGGCTGAGGTCCTTCACTGTCTTCCTGGCCCTGGTGCAGCACCGTTTGCTGTGGATAGATTGAAGGTCAGGGAGCTTGGTGCGGATGATTCGTTCAGCTGATCGAACCACCCTCTGTAGGGCTCGCCTGTCCTTCATGGTGCTGTTCCCGAACCAGGTTGAGATATTTCCCGTCAGGATGCTCTCTATGGTGCAGGAGTAGAAGTTCCTGAGCACCTTGGAGGGCAGTCTGAAGTCAGACTCAGGCGTCTGAGGTGGTAGAGACGCTGCCGGGCCTTTTTCACCACGGTGTTGATGTGACAGGACCATGACAGGTCCTGCGTGATGTGAACACCGAGGTAACGGAAGCTGTCCACTTTCTCCACTGGGCTCCTGTTGATGACAGGGGTCTGGTAGGTCCTCTCCTGCTTTGTACTGAAGTCCACTATTAACTCCTTTGTCTTGCTGACGTTCAGGTGGAGATTGTTCCTCTGGCACCAGTTCACCAGATTTCCAACCTCCTCCAGGTAGGACGTCTCGTCATTGTCAGAGATCAGGCCCACCTGATCAGTACCTCCAAACATGGACAGATACATACTGCATATTAGACTTTTCCACCTGTTGGACTTTTTTTCTTGGACAAATCATCACCAACCCTGCACTAACACCAACTGCATGCTCACGCTACACAGGAAGGACATCTCTCTTTGTGTGTGGAGTTTTTCCTTGTGTGCAGAAGGGTCAACTGTAGGGCCTGTCAAAGGCCATTGAGACATATTGTATGTGGTTATGGGCTATATAAGAAATAAATGTTGTCCTTGTCATTGCATTAATAATCTGAAAAAACGATTGAAGCATTTATCTATATTGATTGCTATGAGCAGAGCAATAAGAAATGATTCTGTATGGTGTTTCTGCTGACTTTTGACCACTAAAATAACCACGTGGACCGATACGCAAACCGTAACCTGAAATTGATTTTCTTCAGGCTATTAAAAATGACCATCACCATGAGAACAAACAAGACTTACAAGCTGGTGGTGCATAAAAAGGGCTTTGGTGGAAGCGGTAAGTTGAAAGATCTCTGACACGTGTCATTGTCATTTTAGGTGTTCCTGATTATAAACGTGTGTGTGTAGGTGTTTTCTACTTAGTAAAATTGTCTCATTGTGCCCATATCCTCAAAGACGATGAGCTGATGATGAATCCCAAAGTGTTCCCCCAAGTCTCTTTAGGGGACATTGTAGAGATTGCACACCCCAATGATGAGTACAGGTAAGCTTTTTTTTTTTTTTTCATTTTCTTTGTAGTTAATTACAAGGCACATAATAATCTACATTTTCTTTATTTGTACTTTCTCTGTATCTTTTCTCACCTCTTTCTTATTCTCTTCTCCATCCAGTCCTCTTCTACTGCAAGTGAAAAGCCTGAAGGAAGACCTTCAAAAAGGTAATGCATATCCGTTGTGTTCTTCTGATGAAACAGTGCATGGTGACTTGTCCTTGAATGTCAGCTTCTTTCTTTCAACTAAACGCAGTGCTGTAAATGTAATTTATATAGCCTGTGAGAAAGCATTAAGCATTTATGTTGTTATAGCGCTTTCTAATGTTCTGACAGAGACCATCAGTGTGGACCAGACTGTGGCTCAGGCTTTCAAGCTTCGTGCATACCAGGATGTGGTCATCACCATCGTGGATCCTAAGGTTGTTAGAGATAGAAGCTTTACACCCAAAATCATAATGATTGTGCGTATGATGACCGTATGATTCATGAGTGGTTCTGGCCAAGTAATGTGTCATTTTGGCAGGATGTCACCCTGGATCTGGTGGAGCTCACCTTCAAAGACCAGTACATTGGCCGAGGAGATATGTGGCGACTGAAAAAGAGTTTGGTGAGTTTGTTTCACCCAACCCTCAATTTTGACAGCATTTCAGTGACATTGTGACACTTTTTTTTGCTATCTAGGTGAGCACATGTGCCTATGTGACCCAGAAAGTGGAGTATGCTGGGATACGGTATTTATGTCTTCTCAGAGTGCTTTGGCATCTCTTATCATTGGCTATCCTCTTTCGTCTACCTGTGTGTGAAGTTCTCGTCCTGATTTCTGTCCTCAGGGCCCAGGCCAGTGAATTGTGGGTAAAAGGTGAAAAGGTCACCTGTGGTTACATCAGTGAGGACACACGGGCAAGTTGTTGTACTAGAATAATTTAAAAAAAATATATATTTTCTGCTCTTAACAAATGTTTTATTCAATATTTTATGTCTTACACAGGTGGTCTTTCGCTCTTCCTCAGCAATGGTTTACATTTTCATTCAGATGAGTTGTGAAATGTGGGACTTTGACATCTATGGTAATTTTTCATTATTGCTTTATATTTTTTCTAGGTCTGACACTGTTATTCCAATGCTGAAAATTCTTTTCTGAGAGTGGTTAGTCTCAGCGCCCATATAAAAGAAACAGAGTGTGGTCTACAAGATTTCTCTACAAGAAGAGACACCTAGAGGTGTTTCTGATTCTGCGTTTCCTTATTCATTGATTTGTAGGTGACCTGTACTTTGAGAAGGCTGTCAATGGTTTTCTTTCTGACCTGTTCACAAAATGGAAGGTAAATATACTTAAATGTACATATCATATACAGAAATTCTGGCAGTTATACTTTCATTTAAAGCAAAAGCATCTGATCTTGAATTCTCATGCTATTGATGTACATCATTTACTATGATTTTGTTCACTGAATTACCAGGAGAAGAACTGCAGCCATGAGGTCACTGTTGTTCTCTTCTCACGGACGTTCTACATTGCTAAAACAATTGGTGATCTCCCCTTCCTCTCCAGTAATAGTGAATCTCAGAAGTTATTCAAGTATTGCAAATTAATGTTTGGAGAAGCCAGATCCACAATGCAAGTTCTGTGTTGTTCTTGCTGAGGATTTTCTGCTCTGATTGGCTGTACTCCTCATCCTTTCTCAGATGAGTTTCCAGAGATCCTGAGGGGTTCCATCAGGCAGGATCACGAGGGAAGGTTTTATGAAGATTTCTACAGGTCTGCCAGCTCAATTGCCATGATTTAATACCGTTTCTGTGACACATTGCTCATATTGGGTGAATTTCTGATGCTGTAATATTAGGCAGTGAACTTTTGTTCCATCAGTAAGTGACTGCTCCTCTTTCATTCTTTTTTGTGATGTAGGGTTGTGGCTCAAAATGAGCGCAGAGATGAATGGACTTCTCTGCTTATCACCATTAAGAAGCTTTTTATTCAGTACCCAGTGCTGGTGCGTCTCAAAGGAGCAGGTACAGCACACACTGACCAATCTGTGTTTTCTGGCTATAAGCCATTGACTCCATTAGCGTTGTTTTGTTACACGTTGATTCTTTGTGTGTGTGGGTGTGTGTGTGTATTAAATATATATCTGGATCAAAACAGATGGGTTCCCCTGTGGCCAGAACTCCACTGCTGCTCAGGGAAATTATCTGGAAGCAATCAACCTGTCCTTTAATGGTAAGTTCTTGTTTTTCATGCATTTATTGCAATAAACAAAACACGCTTCTTACATTTACAGCATTTTCTATCATTCTTAGAGCTGAAATGTTATAAAAACTTCTCTGACCTTGTATCATTTCCCCCCCCCTCTCTCCAGTTTTTGACAAGCACTATATCAACAGGAACTTTGACCGCACTGGGCAGATGTCTGTAGTCATCACACCAGGTGTGGGTGTGTTCGAGGTGGACCGACTACTCATGATCCTCACCAAGCAACGCATGATTGACAATGGTTAGCACTGACACAATGATTTTATCTCATTCTACCTCCTTGGCATTTTCCAACGTATGCCATTTAAAATGTTATGCATGGATGAGGGAGTTGGTAGCGACAACATGTGGTGGCGACGGTTAGAATTATTGCAGCCATGATGATGCTTATTAGCAGTTATTATGATGTTATTAGCAGTGCTGTACTTTTGCTTTACTCAGGAATCGGCGTGGACTTGGTGTGTATGGGAGAGCAGCCTCTCCATGCTGTGCCACTGTTTAAGGTCAGGCCACCTTCAGACGTATTTTCACTTGCAACGTGTCAATTTCATTGTCATAAATGTAATATGTCAAACCTTTTTGTGTGATTATTTTCTTTGAAACCTCGGTTCTAACACTCCTGACCTTCCTTTTAGCACCAGTGACATAAGTGTGTGAACTTGTTTACTGAGGAACCAGTATTTGCAAGATTAACATCACATGTGACATATTGAATGCTGATTTTTTTTTTTTGTATTTTTTGGTTTATGCTTCATCAGCTACACAACCGCACTGTACCTGGAGACTCCAGGTTGGGTGATGATTACAACCTGCCTCATTGGATCAACCACAGGTATGACAGTAGAAAATGATGGATGGAGCTGATTTCTTGCATATGGAACTTGTTTACATTTCTTTACTTTGTGTTTTGTGGTGTGTGTGTTTTGTGTGTGAAGCTTCTACACTTCTAAGAGCCAAAGCAGCAGCACCTGTTTCACCCCACGAATAAAGTTGGCAGGACGTAAGGTAACAAACCTTTTATTAAATAGTTTGTTTGCCCTTGTGTGGCTTTATTATTGTTTTTGAATTTTATATTCTATATGTATAAGGTCCATGCTGATAAATCCAAGAGCAGCAAAGAACATTGTAAGATCACTATTCATTTCCTATTTATTTTCTTTTAGACATAAAAAAAAACTTGCCTAAAAGCCTAATGTCTAAATTGTTGTGCTCTCTACAGCTCTGGGTGCACCAAAGGACTCTGAGAACAGCCTGCCTATCCAGGTGGACTATGATGCCTATGACGCTCAGGTGTTTCGGTTGCCAGGGCCATCGCGAGCCTCACGAAGCACCAATTTTCGGTAACTTAGCAAGCACAAGCTCTCCTGATGGCAATATGCCTAAAGGACATCAGTCAGGGTTATAACTCATGCAGCCAGTGTAAATTGCAATACAATACTGCAAGAGCATTTTATAGAATTAATATAGAAAATCTTTTTCAGATCGGGACGCGAGAGAGACTCCAGTGGCAGAAAGAGTTGGGGTTCGGCAGAGGCTAGTGGCGCAGTTTCAGGTATTGGAGGTGCTTCACCACCCATTCGGCCAGATGAACAACGTAGCCTGGCTTCTGATGACAGCTTGGGTCGCGTCTCCAATATTCTGCTCATCCCACGTCTGCCCCCCGCACAATATGAGGTCAGCAGCTCACTGGGCTACACCAGCACCAGAGGTGAGGCCACTGAAGCTTTCAAAGAATGGCAGTAGACATATTTAGCTTTAGTCACAGTGCCCGTCATGTTTTTTTTTCTTCATCATCACGTTAGCCGGGTATGACTGCTCTGATGTGTTAACCTGTATTTCTCGGCACCGGGTAGAGCTCTTGGAGAAGATGCTGGAGTCTCAGAGGGACTGGAGCGCTCCGGGCCGCTTCACGGTTGGCAGTGCAGAGTCCACGCTGTATGTGCGTCCTGGCGGCTACACCCCACAGCGCGCCCTGATTAACCCTTTTGCACCATCACGCATGCCCATGAAGCTCACCTCCAACCGCCGCCGCTGGATGCACACTTTTCCTGTTGGTAAGGGACACGTACACAGAGCTGACCTTGTGTATGCATGTTGTACACTACCAGTCAAACAATTGGACACCGTTTATGGGTCTTTACAATGTAGAACAAACACCAAAGATACTTGATAGAAATAACACACCCAAGGTTATGTAATAAACAAAAATAACAAATAAGGCACAAAGTTGAACTTTGAAAGTGGAGCAGGGAGCTTTTGCTGTGATTAGAGCATTTGACATGCTTGGCTTCTCTCCACCTCTCCACCAGTTGGACATTGGGGAGGGTCCTGTCCTGAAGGTTTATGCTGAACACTTTATCGTCCGCTCATGTTAAGGAGTATCTCGTGAAGTGGCTTTTGATGATGACAATAGTGAACAAAGCAGCCATGAAGGTAAAAGAGGTGGATTAGTCTCCACAACCACCACAGAGTGGGTGTGTCCAAACGTTTGACTGGTGTGTGTGTGTGAGTGAGTGTACAGTTGTTTCTATGGTGTATTGAAATAAAGTTATTTTGTAAGTTTCAATTTTTAAGTGTATGCGAAGAGTCAATATTTACAGTGTTGGCCCTTTTTTTCCAAGACGTCTGCAATTCGCCCACGCATGCTGTCAATCAACTTCTGGGCCAAATCCTGACTCATTAAACCCATTCCTGCATAATCAGTGCTTTGAGTTTGTCAGAGTTTGTGGATTTTTGTTTGTCCTCCCGCCTATTGATGATTGACCCAAAGTTGTCAAGTGGATTATGTTCTGGGGATTTTCCTGGCCTTGGACCCAAAATTTCAATGTTTGGTTCCCTGAGCCACTTAGTTATCACTATGGCCTTATGGCACAGTGCTCCATCTTGATGGAAAAGGCGTTGTTCTTCACCAAACTGGTCTTAGATGGTTGGGAGAAGTTGCTGGAGGATGTTTTGGTGCCATTCTTTATTAATGTCTTTGGTCTTAGTTAAAATTGTGAGTGAGCCCACTCCCTTGGATGAGAAGCAGCCCCACACATGAATGTTCCTAGGATGCTGTACTGCTGGCACGAGACAGGACTGATGGTAGCACTCGCCTTTTCTTCTCTGGACAATCATTTTTCCTGATGCCCCAAACAATCGGAAAGGAACTTCATCAGAGAAAATGACTTTACCCAAGTCCTCAGCATTCCAATCCCTGTACTTTTTTGCAGAAGATGAGTCTGTCCTTGACGTTTTTCTTGGAGTGTCTTCTTTGCTGCCCTTCTAGACACCAGACCATCCTCCAAAATTCTTCACCTCATTGTGCATGCAGATGCCCTCACACCTGCCTGCTGCCATTCCTGAGCAAGCTCTGTCCTAGTGGCACCCCGATCCAGCAGCTGGATCATCTTTAGGAGCTTGTTGGACTTACTTGGGCACCCTGAACCCTTCTTCACATCACTTGAACCTCTCTCCTCGAAGCTTTTGATGATCTGATAAATGGTTGGTTTACGTGCATGTTAGTAGCGCAATATCCTTGCCTGTGAAGCCCTTTTTATGCAACGCAATGATGACTGGACGTGTTTCCTTGCAGGTAACCATGTTTAACAGAGGAAGAGCAATTATTTCAATCATCACCTCCTTTTAAAGCCTCCAGTCTGCTAATCCAACTCAATCAGCATGACAGAATGATCTCCAAAAAATGGGCTTATGCTGATTTTTATGGTAAAGAGGGACTGCAATTCATCTGATCACTCTTCATAACATTCTGGAGTATCTACAAATTGCAATAATAAAATCAGAAGGAGCAAACTGTGACTATTTGTCATTCTCAAACAGCCATGTGAGTGGCCATGTGAATATATTAATGCACACAACTATTCTGTTTACATACCAAAGATCAGTCAATTATAAGCAAGCACACAACAGGGAAAACTACACACACCTAAATGTCTACATGTTCCATATGTGAAAGGTGTGTTGCATACATGGTAGCCAGTGCAGTGCAGACTTCAGACTCACAGTGGTTATGTATGCAGGCCCATCAGGAGAGCCCATCCAGATCCATCACCAGACACGACAGAACATGGCTGAGCTACAAGGCAGTGAACAACGAGACCCCGCCCATACCTCTGCCGAGCTTCTGGAGCTGGCCTATCATGAGGCTACAGGGAGGTGAGGCATGAGTACTGGGATCTTACATTTCTTCATTAAATGAGATGCCTGTTACTGTTGATAACCATGTAATTTGCGCAAGTGGTGTAATACGGACCCAGCCTTTGAATTAATAAGCAGCATCTGTGTGTGGTGGGTGAGAGGCACAAAAAGTGGGTAAATAAATAATATGATTGGAAATATTTTAGCAGTAATTGCATGGACTGTTCAAACCATGCAAACTCTTAACAAATAAAAGCTGGCACCAGTAATTATGCACATTAGCCAAAACATTATGATTCCCCCTTTTGCCACCAAAACAGCCCTGGCCTGTCAGGCATGTTTTGGTGACTGAGATCAAGCTGTCAGTAGCATATCCTTAAGTCCTGTAAGTTGTGAGGTGTGTCAGACTTATACCTCATTTAACAGATGCTCAATTTGGTCTGGAAAATTTGGAGGCCACATTTCAATATCAATACATTATTGGACCATTTTTGTGGCAGGATGCATTATCCTGTTGAGAGAGGCCACTGCTATCAGGGAATGAAGGGCTACTTTGAAGAGGAGCTGAACTAATATCACAAGGAAAATATAATGTATATGTCTCAACATGTTTAGGAGAACAACATCCCGCCATGCAGGGGAGAATGGACTATACGTCACTGGAGGTGCTGAGGAGTTCTCTGGCAGCCCTGGCAGCAGTAACAGTACTGGTATATATATGCATATGCACACTCACGCTAGCTTTCTTATCAGACTTTTAACTATAATATGCACCGAATTTGTATAGAATATGCAGCAGAAATACAGAAAAATTAGAGTGACAATGGGGCCTGTAGTGAATCTTGAGTATACCCAGAACATTCTTTTCATTAAAAATTTATCAAATGTCATGTGTGAGATAACAAGCATAGAATGAGTTCAGTGGTCAAGCATTCTGTTCTTAACTTACAACCTCTGCTGCGCCGTAAACTGCTGCAGAGTCAGTGTGCCATTGGCCATTAAAGGTGAATGAATCCACACAGTTTTCAACAAAGTAAACGTTCATTTGCATTATTGTACCTGATCAGGCACGCCCATCAACCGTGGCTCTTCTTTTGAGAACTATTCTTCTGGTGGACCAGATCCAAGTGAGTTTACAACACCTGCGTGCACATACACATGCAGTCGTGGCCAAACATTTTGAGAATGACACAAATACTGGTTTTCACAAAGTTTGCTGCTTACGATTTTGTTATGGTACTTTGGACTGTTGTGAAGAGTAATCACATGAATTGCAAAGTCCCTCTTTACCATGAAAATTAATTTAGTCCCAGAAAAACATTTGCACTGCATTTCAGCCCTGGCACAAAAAGACCTGCTGAGAGAGTGTTGAGGAGCCCAAGGCTGGAGATCATGTGAACATGCTGATTGAGTTGGAATAGCAGACTGGATGCTTTAAAAGGAGGGTGATGCTTGAAATCATTGTACTTCATGGTTACCTGCAAGGAAACACGTGCAGTCACCATTGCGTTGCACAAAAAGGGCTTCACAGGCAAGGACACTAACATGCACCTAAACCAACCATTTATCAGATCATCAAAAACTTCAAGGAGAGGGGTTCAAGTGTTCTGAAGAAGGCTTCAGGGGGCCGAAGAAAGTCCAGCAAGCATCAGGACCGTATCCTAAAGATGACCCAGCTGCAGGAGACGGGGTGCCCCCAGTGCAGAGCTTGCTCAGGAATGGCAGCAGGCAGGTGTGAGGGCATCTGCATGCACAGTGAGGTGAAGACTTTTGGAGGATGGCCTGGTGTCAAGAAGGGCAGCAAAGAAGACGTTTCTCTCCAAGAAAGACAGACTGATTTTCAGGGAAGACAAGGATTGGACTGCTGAGGACTTGTTATTTTTCTTTTCGATTTGTTTGGGGCATCTGGAAAAGGTGACCGTTACAATCAGTCCTGCCTCGTGCTAACAGCATCCTGAGACCATTCATGTGTGGGGCTGCTTACTCACAATTTTCCCAGAACACAACCATGAATATAAAATGGTACCAAAACATCAACAACAACTTCTCCTAACCATTCAAGAACCGTTTGGTGAAGAACAATGCATTTTCCAGTGGTCAATCCTCAAGAGGCGGCTGGACAATTAAAAATCCACAAATTCTAACAAACTCCAAACACTGATTGTGCAGGAATGGGCCCAGATGTTGATTGACAGCATGCCAGCGTGAATTGCAGAGGTAAAAAAAACACTAAATATATTGACTCTTTGCATAAACCTGAGGTAATTTAATTTACATTTACAACATTTATCAGACGCCCTTATCCAGAGCGACTTACAATCAGCAGTTACAGGGACAGTCCCCCCCTGGGGACACTCAGGGTTAAGTGTCTTGCTCAGGGACACGACGGTAGTAAGTGGGGTTTGAACCTGGGTCTTCTGGTTCATTAGCGAGTGTGTTACCCACTTGGCTACTACCAGCTATTAATTGTCAATAAGCCTTTGAATCTTATAAAATTCATGCAATTATACCTCAATACATTATAGAAACATCTGACAAAAAGATTTAAAAACAAAAAAGCAGCAAACTTTGTGAAAACCAGTATTTGTGTTATTCTCAACACTTTGGACACACGTACACATGTTCACATACAGTCACACATCCTGAGAGAAGTGGACCTGGGATATCTACACAGCAATGCACCACACAAACACATGCAGCACAGCATGGTTATGCTCTGGATCTCGCTGGTTGTCTGAAGGCTTGCTTTGACTGAGGACTGGAGCTGATGATTGCGACGTCAGACCAGGCCGACACCTGTCTGAATTGGCACAGTCGATGGAAAAAATGGTTCTTTAGTTCAGAGCACCCCTTTCAAATGTCATAATTCCTCACACGGCAAAGAACCTCTTTTTCATGAGTGTTGCGGTCACGTATGTCTTCACAGGTCAGGCCCCTCAAGGCCAGACCTAACCAGTCACGATCAGGCTAACAGGAGTGTCACTCACCCCAAAGCACAGAATATTCTAGAAGAATATTCATCAATTTCACTCAATTATTCATCACTGGTGTAGAGTCTTTTAAAATGTGGGGGTTCCTATGTGGCACCCGATTACCCTCCTCCGTCCCCAGTTTTTTTTCTTCTTCACTTCATTTCTTCTTGTTACTATTTTTCTCTCTTATTTGCCTAAATTTCTCTTTAAATATAAGGTAATTTTTTTTTTTAACCTTAAACATCCCAACACTAATGCCTGTGCCTGTGCTTGGTAGAGCTTTGCTAACTGGAATGATTAGTGTTGGCTTTTCCGAGTCTGTGCCATGGCGCCGATTATTTGATCTGTTTTGTGTGTGTGACGTTTTCACGCGTTTATCTGGCCTGCACAGTCTGACCTGTCACAGCCATTAATGGGCCGCATGCTGAGATGCACACTTCTTAATACCACTGTAATTATAATCAGTGTAATTGTGACAATGACAGTAATCCTCTACTCTCTTTTTCTTTCTTTCTCCCTCTCTCTCTCTCTCTCTCTCTCTCTCTCTTTCACTGTCTTTGTTCCTTGCTCACCGTTTCATGTGTCCATGTTTTTCTCTTCTCTTCACTTTACGTTTCTCTGTTCTCCACATTGTCTGTTTCATTATTTGTCACACTTTTCTTTTCTGCCTCTTTCCCCTCTTCCCCCTTCCCGTCCCTCCTTCCATGTGTTCTTTTTGTACCTGTTTTTGTTTTTTGTGGGTGTGGTGCGTGAATGTGGTACTGTATGCTTTGTGTGTGTGTGTTGGGGGGTTTCTTGTGTGCGTGTGTGTGTGTGTGTGTGTGTGAAGCCCTGCTGCTGTCTGCGCCCCCGACAGTGCCAAGTTTTTGCTGCACGGTGGGGGTGGACTGGAAGTCCCTGACCACGCCCGCCTGTCTACCGCTCACCACCGACTACTTCCCAGAGAGACAGGCACTGCAGAATGACTATACTGAGGGCTGCTATGACCTCCTGCCCCACACAGACCTGGACAGGTACATGATACATTTAGAAATTTACATTTGTCCATCAATAAAACAAGTAATGATGATAAAGTTCAGAATTGTTGTGTTTTTATGACCGCGTCTAGAGTTACTCTCGGCAGTGGGTCTCTTGGTGATGACTTGGAGACGCCACATCTGCAGTGTTCTGAGAAGATCCACTTGACCCCTGGATAGTTTCTAGATGTATTAATATCAGAGAATGTTATAAGGCTGGGATAGTCATGAGTGTTCAGTCCAGCTACATTTCTTCAGTCTTCAACCAAGCTGTACCATGATTATTTCATCAAATAAAAGTTCTGTTGTTGCCGTTTTCGAATCTGAAGCCGGAAAATAGAAACTGTTCCTAGATCAGGCCATGCGTTCTTTTGATTTTTGTTTTATGGGCTTTTCTCCATCTTCGTGGTTGCACCACGCTTCAGGCGGGATGAGGACGCTCCGGTGATGACGGCCCCCCAGGTTTTTGAGGAGTTCATATGTCAGCGGCTCATGCAGGGCTACCAGATCATTGTCCAGCCGAACAACAGGAAGCAGCCGCCACCCACGACAGCTCCACCACTTAGCAGCAGTCCCCTCTACTCCCGAGGTGACCTGACAGTTTTTCATACTCTCCAATGTCTGTAGCATTTCTACCAACTTCCACTTTTTATGCCATTTTTATCATTACAATTTAATCAATTGTGTGCATGCAGTTTTTCAGAAATGTTAATGTAGTGTGTACACTACTGTGAAATTTAATAGGAGTATTTTACACAACATGTAAAATGTGCTTGATGTAATTGTGCAAATATCATCAAGCACAACATTTAAATGTGTTCTCTGTGTCTTACTCTGTTAATACTGAAGTTTAGATGGCCATATTGACATGTTGATAATGTATGTGTGTAGGGTTGGTGTCGAGACGCAGGCCAGAGGAAGAGGAGAGTGTGTACTGGCTCAGCATGGGCCGCACCTTCCACAAAGTCTGCCTGAAAGACAAGATCATCACTGTCACCCGCTACCTCCCCAAGTCAGCCCCACCCCACACCTCCACCTAACATGCCAACACCGAATGGCTCTGTTCTTTCCTTCTCAATTAGATGTCTGAACATGATCTGTACATTCGAGACGGTTTAATCTTATTCACATGCCGTGTGTTGTCACTGGGGTAGGTACCCATATGAATCTGCCCAGATTCAGTACAGCTACAGCCTGTGCCCAGCGCACTCGGATTCCCACTTCCTGTCCTGCTGGGTGGAGTTTGGCCACGAGCGTCTGGAGGAGTACAAGTGGAATTACCTGGACCAATACATCTGCTCTGCAGGGTCTGAGGACTTCAGGTACCCGACCCACTGCTGCCCCCTGCTGCAGTATAAGTAATATACATCCACCCTCGCACTCAGCAGTTGAAAATGCATCTTTCCCTACATGACGATCGCTTTGAATATTTAATATTTTTTATATTCAATATTTATACCCATTTCTTGTTTGGCTTCAACGCGGCAGTTTAATCGACTCGTTGAAATTCTGGCGAACGCGGTTCCTGCTGCTGCCTGCTGGTGCTGCACGACGGGTGGCAGATGGAGATGGTCACTGGGACGTGTATGGCGAGGGCTGTGGAGCGACAGGAAGTGCAGACTGGGCGCTCCTGGATGGCTTCATCCGGTTCCTGGAGGGGCTGAATCGCATCCGCCGACGCCACCGTTCGGACCGCATCACTCGGGTGAGAAGATACCTAACAAATTGAGGTTGGTGGGTCATAGTAGTGCTGTTGAAGGTTAACTTGACTTTTCTTCTCTCTGCAGAAATGTCCTGGCATGAAGGGTTTGCAGGTCACTGGAACCCTCTCTGCTTACCCTCCTGAGCCTGTTGCGCCCCACCTGGCCAAGAAAGGAACATCAGCCCTCTCTGCTCTGCTGGAGTTGGACCAGACACAGAAGTAAGAACATTTGATGTGTTAAAGTTACACGTGTTGTGGTGGAACCTTCATGTTGAGTTCATTTCATTACCTGTAGGAGTCTGGAGGAGCAGCAGGTAGCCCAACATTGTGGGAAGTCAGGACCTCCAGGCGAAGCTTCATTTGCTGCTATTTCCACCACTTATGTAGATAGTCCCCGTAAGGTGAGACCCATGCAGCTCCAAATTGGACGTCATAAGGAAAATCGTGGAAGCTCATTTTTTTATTTATTTAGTGTAATTCTGTACTTGGGTGAGTATAGAGGAACATTTTGCTTTGCGCTGCCTTTTTTCCCCCTCTCTTTTCCCTTTGCTCCTCGCACTTTTCTCTTATTCCCCCCTGTTCTCCTCCTCTCTGATGATTTCGTGGTGTTTTCCTTTCTCCTGTGCTGACAGGATGCTACCTTCATTTTGGATTTTATTCGTAGCCCTCGCTCATCCTACATCTTTCACTCTCAGGTCAGTCACCGCTCCCATCTTCTTTTGCTTACAGGCGTGTCTCGCTTTCAAGTACACTTTGCATTTGCTACATGTCGCATCATCACCTTCACACCAATAAAATAACAGCCCTCCCTTGTTACGCCACAGAAATGGCAAGGCATGTGTGTGAGAATGTGAATGGGTTTTGAATCTGTCTTCCTGATGTCTTCCCCTAATCATAACAGTACAGTTAGTAGTTAGAGGTCATTAGGATGAACACTTAAAGGTGCTATGTATAAGATTTAGGGTTGACTCAGTACAGCTTTAAAATGTGCTTCATACATCAGATCATTATTTCATGGCAACTTGCGTTCTACATGTCATTTTTAACAATTGCTTTCTAACCCCACATTGTCTAAAGAAAAAGAGACAAAAAACATCAAAGGCCTTTCTGCTTCCAGATATCAACTGAACAACCAGCCAATAATACTATAGAGCTTGGAGTAACAGAGAAAGGAGCAAGCCAGTCTAGTGACAAGACATCTGCTGGTGGGGCTTCAGCACAGACCAGTGGAGATGTTGCCCCTGGCATCGCTGTAGAGTCCAGGTATGGGACATCTCGTCATCATTTTGCAAAAGAACTGGCCCATTTACTAGGCTGGGGTCTCCTTAACGTGTCCGCTTCTGTCCAATCTGCCACAGTGGCCAGTCCAGTGCTGCCGGACTCATACTGTCCTCATCATCAACCTTGTTTGAGATCCTAGAAGCAATTAAACACCCAACGTAAGCTTTACTTCGTCTCCATGGCTGTTGCTTGCTGTGTGTCTCTTTCTCCCATCATCTCCACTTCCTGTGTGTTCGTGAATAGTGATGTATGCATGTATGAAGTCTGTGTGTTTTTCCTCGGCAGCACCGGGGTGCAGCTCTTACCGGAGCAGAAGGGGCTGCCGCCCAACTGTTTCATCAGTGCGGAGGTGGTCCACTGGCTGGTAAGCACAGTGGAAGGAGTGGACACGCAGGGCATGGCTGTAGACATCATGCAGGTAAGCGGGCATCTGATGTCTGTAATGTCATTGGGCAGTGGTGACCTAGTGGGTAAGGACGTGGACTCGTAACCAAAGGGGGTTGTGGGTTCAAATCCCATACCGCCAAGGTGCTACTGAGGTCCCCTTGAGCAAGGTACTGTCCTCACAAGCTGCTCCCTGGGCGCCATTCGTGGCTGCCCATTGCTCGCTAAGGACGATGGTTTAAATGCAGAGGACACTTTTTGTTGTGTGCACAATGCTGTGTATCATTTTCATTTTCTTGTTGCACAAACGTTTTGAATAAGGCAACTTAAGAAATGACCGTGTTAAATAGTTTGTGAACTGTACGCTATCGATGTGTGTTTAACATGTGGTCACATGTGTAGAAAATGCTGGATGAGGGTTTGGTGGCTCACGCGTCTGGAGAGGCCATGCGCACGTTCGTTTACGGTTTTTACTTCTACCGGACTGTGGGCGAGAAAGACAGTGAGAGAGGTGAGGTCCACACACTTGCAAGTCTGCGTCTGTCTTGATTCGGGTTTTGCGATGGATTTCCAACCTTGTGGCTGACTGTCCTCCACCCAAACCCACAGCCCCCTCCACCCAGCTCCCTCCGACTGGTGCAGGGGTGTGGTCGGCGGCCGGCCTGGAAGACTTTGCCTTGTTCCAGCGGAAGTGGTTTGAGGTGGCATTTGTTCTGGAGGAGCGGCGGCCGTGTGACCTGCCCGCATTCCTGCTGCCCTGGTTGCCCAGCCGACCAGCATCTTACGCAAGTAGGCACAGCTCCTTCAGCCGCAGCTTCGGAGGACGCAGCCAGGCCGCCGCACTGCTAGGTACAACACAGCCTGCCCCCTCCATCAGACCATGCCCCTGGAACCCCGAAAAAAAGTTGAGGGAGAGCCAAGAGGTGGTGTCACACGAGAAAGTCAAGAACCAGTCTTCACCATAAACAACTAAATATCTAGTAATGGGCAGAAGATATCTTCTCGCCCATTACAATAACCCTACTAATATCAGAGCCATAAAGAGAGACCGAGGGGAACAAAATCTCATTTGAATGGCCATGGTGTTGACCCCATAACAGTTCATAACATTCTATAGTCTCTGTTAACCCTCATGCATAATCAGGGTTCACAAATGCTCAAATTAACAGTCACCCCTAGTAGTTTATAACTTCACCTCGACTCTTTGTTTGACACCATAACTTTGAATATCATTCAGTCTTTTGGAACCTCATCATACCTCATAGTTCACACTCATCAGAACAGATCTGAATCCTCTATAGTAACTTAAATGTACAGTTTTTACAGTATGAGATCATGTCTCTGAACGTTCGTTATTAAGCAAGGCGATAAGCAGTTCTGATAAAATTATGTTGATGTCCTTGGTTTTATGGTAGAAATTCATATTACATAACACCTGGGGCTTATTGGGACAAAGTCCAACGTTGGTGTGTTAATACACAAAGTGGTTTGTTTGTATTAATAAATAAGCAATATGTCATTTTTTTTAATAATTGGAAATCAAAAACAGTCATTTTTAAATTGAACACAAACATAAATATTACAGATTCAGACTTTTGGAGTCTAGCAGAGGTACTCAGCTCTGTTCCCTGAGAATGTGACTGGACTTACATCACCCACCCCTCCTACCTCCTCACTCTACCCTCAACACCCCTTGCTAGCATCAGTAGTGATCGGTGGACTGGAGTTGGTACAGTCCGCGGATATCTATGGTGGCGTGAACCAACTGTCCAATCTCAGCCTGCCAATCGGGACCCAGAATGGCCTCTGATCCGATAACTAATTCCTTTCGGTGGCATTTGAAATGTCCGGAGGACTAACTTGTCTGTCTTGAATGCGATGGCCGGGTCCGAGCACTGACCAGTGTGGAGCGGCTCTGTGTTCGGATCTCAGTATGTTTGGTACGTAGTGCATGCTCTTGCAGCTGTAGTGGCTGTGGTGCAGTAGTGCAGTGGTGTGGACTCGTCCCTGCTCTCTCTGTCTCTCGCACTCTCCCTCCCTTCTACAGAGGCCTAACCTAAATTTCTCCGCTCTACGCCAACACGGTTGAATGCAGCTTTTGTTTGGTTCTGATTCTGACTTTTCGCAGCGTTTGAATGGCAGCGCTCCCTGTGTGTCTCTAACTCGGACTTGTCTAAGTAACATTGCTGTAATTGAAAAGAGAAGGGTGGTCACTGAGCCTACGTTCCTATGATGGCTGTCTCTAGGTAGTGGATATGAAACTAGTTTTGAGAAACTAGTTTTCATTCATTTCACTTCATTCCACTATTCTATGTGTATACTTTGGATTATTATTTCATTACTTTTAATATACACACTGAAATAGCATCATATAGTCATAGGCATTTAGTAGTTTTGTTATTTAGTCAGTTCTTAAATAGATCTTACGTAATTGCATACAGTTCTCATGCATTCTTTAGCATTTAACATACACGGCAGCTGGTGAACATTTTAAGTTCATTACACAAATGAAAGTGAATTATTACATCATTTAAACAGAGAGCAGCAGTCTGAAGGCTGTTTCCTGGTTGTAGTGACCTTGAAAGTTTTGAGTATAATTATTTCTGGCCAGTGATCATCAGTTTTAGACTATGACATGAACTAACTCTACGTCTGGCCTGTATAACTGCATCCACTTCTCATCCGCAACACCAGCATCCACTTCCATCCACTGCTCCGCCTCTCTCTCTCTCTCTCGCTCATTCTCCCTTTACTTCCCCTGCCCTGGCCTTCTGCCGCTTCTCTCCCTTCAGCTGCCACCGTGCCAGATCAGAAGACCGTCACCTTGGACGTTGACGTGAACAATCGCAGCGATCGCACTGAGTGGTGCAGCTGCTATTACCATGGCAACTTCTCCCTCAACGCCGCCTTTGAGGTCAAGCTGCACTGGATGGCCGTCACCGCTGCGGTGCTTTTTGAAATGGTGAGGAGAGTGTTTCCAGAGTGGCCCACAGATCAAACTTTTTCAACTGACCTGGAAGCTCATGGTAGTCACGACTGAACAGCACCTGCCTTCTCATCAGTGGCATTTTCTTCAACACTGTCTCCAGATCATTAGAATTAGAATTTCAGCACGTTCATTCCCACTATAAAGCAGTACAGACTGTAGCCCTGCCCACTGTCACGGTGTGCAAAAAGCTTCAGCTGTGTGGAACGCTTGGTTAGTGATGATTGGTTCTGTGTAGCCAGTCTGCACATCTGCAGAAACCCCGAAACATTTCAGAGCTCATCAAGTACAGACCAACAGATGGTCTAGCATCCATTTATTATAAACCTCCAGGACATTTTATATGGTGGTTGATGAGATAATTATCACTGTAACACAGTCATGTTGAAGGCAAAGGTTCTGGTTTAGCAGAGTATAGAATTTATGGACAAACATATTGCACTGAAAAGGGATTATTAGAAAATTATAGAAATGGGAATTATCTACTTGTTGGAGTAATTGCATCTTTTGCTCTGGTTTTCCTGATTGAAGCATTATTTTGAGATTGCCAGGGGGTCTTGGAAGAATGTGCACTGTCTGCTGGTTTAATTAATCATGATTAATTGCATGATTAGCAGTGGATAAATAATATGGCAAATACATTAATGGGGACAAGCATGTTAACTACATTTAAATGGACATTGACCAGTTATTAATGTGAGAACATCAAGTGGAGTTGATCTCTTGACCCTCAGGTGCAAGGCTGGCACAGAAAAGCCGCGTCCTGCCACTTCCTGCTGGTGCCAGTGCTGGAGGTCCCCTTTGCCCTGCCCTCCTACCTGTATGGTGACCCGCTCCGTGCCCAGCTCTTCATCCCGCTGCACATCCACTGCCTGCTGCGCGATGGTTCAGACAACCTGTTTGATGGTGAAGTACAAGAGTGATGTTTTAATGATTATATATGATCCCAGGGCACATGGGAACACCAAGAAATGACATTTTTCTCCAATAGGGTTTGAACCGGAGACATATTGGGATCGAATGCAGCTGTTTCAGGAAGCCATCCTATACAGGTGGGTCACTGGCTTTAAACATCAAGCCCTCTATAATGTGGATAATGAACACAGAAAGGTGCCTAGAGGGTAACCAGAAGACCCAGGTTCAAACCCCACTTACTACCATCCTGTCCGTGAGTGAGACACTTAACCCTGAGTGTCTCCAGGGGGGGACTGTCCCTGTAACTACTCTGGATAAGGGCGTCTGGTAAACGCTGTAAATGTAAATGTCTGCATGTGTACATTGTTCACCACACGTCGATGTCTGTAGTAATGAAACAGCCACCTTGTTTTAAACAGGTTTGGATTTGTGCAAGACAAGTTTTCTGCCTCTGCCTTCAATTTCCCCTACGAAAACAAGCCTCAGTACATTCATGTTACAGGTGTGTATCTTTAAAGCGTCCATGTCGCACACAGAAACAGAAACACGGTTTTTTGTAATTACAGTTTGTACTCACAGTGGTTTGAATCTGCAACTGGATACCACCACAAGAACAGTGCACGTGGAGTTATGGGAAGCTATTGCTCATAAACGATGTCATGCTCTGCATCACAGACGGACAAAGCAACACTTAGCCAAATTTTGATAGGGCAGAAAGACTCTACGGTGTCTTTCAGCCCTATCAAAACTGCCCGTGATCCGAACTTGTCTCGTTCATCATACTGAAATGCCACATCGGGATCTTGAATGGGATCTAACCAGTTCACTACTACATGGAGTGCAAAATTATTAGGCAAGTTGTATTTTTGAGGAATAATTTTATTATTGAACAACCACCATGCTCTCAATGAACCCAAAAAACTGGAAGTAGTTTTTAGTTTGTTTTTATTTTTAGCTATTTTAGGGGGATATCTGTGTGTGCAGGTGACTATTACTGTGCATAATTATTAGGCAACTTAACAAAAAACAAATATATACCCATTTCAATTATTTATTTCTACCAGTGAAACCAATATAACATCTCCACATTCACAAATATACATTTCTGACATTCAAAAACAAATCAGCGACCAATATAGCCACCTTTCTCTGCAAGGACACTCAAAAGCCTGCCATCCATGGATTCTGTCAGTGTTTTGATCTGTTCACCATCAACATTGCGTGCAGCAGCAACCACAGCCTCCCAGACACTGTTCAGAGAGGTGTACTGTTTTCCCTCCTTGTAAATCTCACATTTGATGATGGACCACAGGTTCTCAATGGGGTTCAGATCAGGTGAACAAGGAGGCCATGTCATTAGTTTTTCTTCTTTTATACCCTTTCTTGCCAGCCACGCTGTGGAGTACTTGGACGCGTGTGATGGAGCATTGTCCTGCATGAAAATCATGTTTTTCTTGAAGGATGCAGACTTCTTCCTGTACAACTGCTTGAAGGTGTCTTCCAGAAACTGGCAGTAGGACTGGGAGTTGAGCTTGACTCCATCCTCAACCCGAAAAGGCCCCACAAGCTCATCTTTGATGATACCAGCCCAAACCAGTACTCCACCTCCACCTTGCTGGCGTCTGAGTTGGACTGGAGCTCTCTGCCCTTTACCAATCCAGCCACAGGCCCATCCATCTGGCCCATCAAGACTCACTCTCATTTCATCAGTCCATAAAACCTTAGAAAAATCAGTCTTGAGATATTTATTGGCCCAGTCTTGACGTTTCAGCTTGTGTGTCTTGTTCAGCCTTTCTTACCTTGGCCATGTCTCTGAGTATTGCACACCTTGTGCTTTTGGGCACTCCAGTGATGTTGCAGCTCTGAAATATGGCCAAACTGGTGGCAAGTGGCATCTTGGCAGCTGCACGCTTGACTTTTCTCAGTTCATGGGCAGTTATTTTGCGCCTTGGTTTTTCCACACGCTTCTTGCGACCCTGTTGACTATTTTGAATGAAACGCTTGATTGTTCGATGATCACGCTTCAGAAGCTTTGCAATTTTAAGAGTGCTGCATCCCTCTGCAAGATATCTCACTATTTTTTACTTTTCTGAGCCTGTCAAGTCCTTCTTTTGACCCATTTTGCCAAAGGAAAGGAAGTTGCCTAATAATTCAGGGTGGTAGTAACCTAGTGGGTAACACACTCGACTATGAACCAGAAGACCCGGGTTCGAATCCCACTTACTACCATTGTGTCCCTGAGCAAGACACTTAACCCTAAAATTGCTCCAGGGAGACTGTCCCTGTAACTACTGATTGTAAGTCGCTCTGGATAAGGGCGTCTGATAAATGCTGTAAATGTAAATGTATTATGCACACCTGATATGTCCTGCACACCTGTTGATGTCATTAGACCACACCCCTTCTCATTACAGAGATGCACATCACCAAATATGATTAATTGGTAGTAGGCTTTCGAGCCTATACAGCTTGGAGTAAGACAACTTTAGAATATCTCTGTTTCCAGAGCGTGACTTTTTTTAATTGATTCCATGTAATGCTTTAGCATTGTTTGGATTGACTGACTGTGATTGGAGTCCAACTGACCATCTATGCCACCTCTTTCAGGCACAGTCTTCCTCCAGCTGCCCTACTCCAAGCGGAAGTACACCTCCGGGCAGCCGCGGAGAAGGCGTAACTCCACCGCCTCAGCCAATCAGGGTCTGTTCGGGACCGACGAGCGTGTGGGCTACAACTGGGCGTACAACACGATGCTGACCAAGGCCTGGCGCACCGGCGTCTTGGGAGACGAGAGGCTGGCAGAGCGGCTGCTGCGTGACTTCACTGACTTCTGTTCCAACAAGGACAATCGGCTGGTGTCCTTCTGGGACAGCTGCATGGAAAAGATGAACTCGAGTGCACCATGATGAATGGATAAAAACTCTATGTTTTCCCAACTGTGTCCTCCATGAACCGAAGCATAATCTCAGTCAATCTGCAGCTTCTCAGCCTCATATCTGAATTCACTGAATAACAAGTGCTTTGGACTATTTTCTGACTGTTCTGCTGCTAAATCACTGTGGAATTGTGTGAATAATGTACGTGTATATATAAATATAAATGTATAAAACAAGATAATTGGAGTCATTGACTGCTCTGGCATAAGTTTGTCTGTATTGCTAGATATATTTATTTTATATGTTGTTATTACATTGTAATGCACGACTGTTTGCTTAACACGTGTCATGTACTCTGATCTCAGCAGCCGTGGGTGCCAATTACTGGAAAGCAGCAACCAAAATCACCTATAATCACATTGATTTATAAAATAAAGTTCTATTTTATAATCAAGATGAAACAAGGGCAGTGGTGGCCTAGGGCAGTGGTGGCCTAGCGGTTAAGGAAGCAGCCCCGTAATCAGAAGGTTGCAGGTTCGAATCCCGATCTGCCAAGGTGCCACTGAGCAAAGCACCGTCCCCACACACTGCTCCCCGGGCGCCGGTCATGGCTGCCCACTGCTCACTCAGGGTGATGGGTTAAATGCAGAGGACAAATTTCACTGTGTGCACCGTGTGCTGTGCTGCTGTGTATCACATGTGACAATCACTTCACTTTAACTTAAACTTAAGTGCCAGACATTCCAACGTTACCACTTTCCCTCATTTCAGCACCAGCCATGTTTTGCTTATGATTAATTGATTGAGATAATTATTATATTAATTCGTTTTGTGACGTGTGCTTTACATTAGTAGAGTGCAGCGATGGCCTAGCGGTTAAGGAAGCGGCCCCGTGATCGGAAGGTTGCCGGTTCGAATCTTGACCCGCCAAGGTGCCACTGAGCAAAGCACCGTCCCCACACACTGCTCCCCGGGCACATGACGAGTAAATGACACACTGCTGCCCGGGCACGTGTCATGGTGCCCACTGCTCACTCAGGGTGATGGGTTAATGCAGGGGACACATTTTGTTGTGTGCACCGTGTGCTGCAGCGTTCCACAATGTCAATCACTTCACCTTCAGCTGACAGTGGGTCAGTGCAAATCAGCACATCAGTAAGGAGTCAATAGAAGACCGCAGAGTTCTCCCCTGCCCTCGGCGGCCATTGTCTCTCCGCCAGCGTCCTCTGGGACGCGCATGCGCGCTCGGCTGCTGCGACCGGGGAGAATGCAGCACGCCGCACTGCGCATGTGCGCGCCTGCAGCGTAGCGCTCTATTTTTAGACCGTGACGTCACCGTGAAATATCAGCCTGCGCCGGACAAGCCCCGCCCCCTCCGCGCTCAGGCGAGATTGACAGGACGTTTGCGGCAGCGGCGGCGGCGGCGGCGACAGCGGCAAGACATCCGCCACCGGACAGCAGGAGCGAGCCAGCGTGTCGGGCCGGGAGGAGGAGAAAGAGGTCGCCTGCAGTCATTTGTCGCCGCATCCCGCACCGGCGACGCCTGTGACTGTGTGTGTGTGTGTTGCGTGTGAGTGTGTGTGCGTGTGTGGGGAGGGGACTCGTTAACCTTCCCGGTCTTTGTGGACATCTGCTCGGAGAATGGCTGACAGGGAGCAGCTCATCCAGAGAGCCCGTCTGGCGGAGCAGGCGGAGCGGTACGACGACATGGCCTCCGCGATGAAACTGGTGAGTGGACGCGGGGACCGCCGTGTCCGGCCCGGGGACCACTGAATGCAGGCGACGAGGACCGGCGTGCCGATCCCATTTTTAAACGTCGAAAGTACCGGCACCACATTAAAAATGTCCAAAACCCGCGACCTGGAACGTTGCGGTCCGCTCGGTGGCGGCGCGGAGGGCGGGGCGGAGGGCGGGGCTTACGGCGGGATGCTGATGAGGCGCTGATAAAAATACTAAATCAGGCCAAATTCCCGCATAAAAGAGGAAAGAATAATATATATATATTATAAATATATGTTATAGATATATTTTATTTACAAATGCCGCGGTTTCCCGCGAGTCGTCGCCTCGAACCCGCACAGTCCGGCTCCATCCTTTGTGTGCGGGTGGCAGGCGAGCTGTGTTCGGAATACAAACGTTCATTAGATTCGATGCAAGGTCAACCATACCCGACTTACGGCCTTTGCATTTTACCGTAAGTGCCATGATGGTTATTATGAATTTTAAATTCTCAACACAGTAAAATATGCACGTTTTATTTTCTTGTCTGCGCCAGGTGACCGAACTGAATGAGCCCCTCTCCAACGAGGACCGCAACCTTCTCTCGGTGGCGTACAAGAACGTGGTCGGGGCTCGGCGCTCGTCGTGGCGCGTCACCTCCAGCATCGAGCAGAAGACGGCTGCTGACGGCAACGAGAAGAAGCTGGAGCTGGTGCGCGCCTACCGCGAGACCATCGAGAAAGAGCTGGAGACCGTGTGCCAGGACGTGCTGGCTCTGCTCGACCAGTATCTCATCAAGAGCTGCGACGAGTCCCAGCTGGAGAGCAAGGTCTTCTACCTGAAGATGAAGGGCGACTACTACCGCTACCTGGCCGAGGTGGCCACCGGCGAGAAGCGCTCGGCCGCGGTGGAGTCTTCGGAAGCCGCCTACAAGGAGGCCTTCGAGATCAGCAAGAGCATGCCGGCCACGCACCCCATCCGCCTGGGCCTGGCGCTCAACTTCTCCGTCTTCTACTACGAGATCCAGAACGCGCCGGAGCAGGCCTGTCAGCTGGCCAAGGAGGCCTTCGACGACGCCATCGGACACCTGGACAATCTGAACGAGGACTCCTACAAGGACTCCACGCTCATCATGCAGCTGCTGCGAGACAACCTGACACTGTGGACCAGCGACCAGCAGGACAGCGAGGGCGGCGAGGCCAACAACTGAGCTCTAGTAGCCGATCCTCCTTTTCAACCCCGCCCATCATCTTCCTTCACTCTCTCTCTCTCTCTCCCTCTCCCTCTCTCTTCCCCCCCTTCCTTTTCCACCATCCGTTCCTTCACTCCCCTCCCCTTTCCTTGCCTCAGTGTGCCCACCCTTTTTTTTATGCTCTATATGCCCCTCCCTGCCAAATAAGGAGCCACTGAAGATTAGCATACTGATGTCCACTAGACCTTCTTCGACGACCATCATAATGTCCCTGTAACGCTAAACAGGGTGTTATCTGCATAAGTGGTTCGGCCGTGGGCCAAAAAAATGAATAAATTATAAGTCCACCTTTCCGGTGTCTTGTTGTGTCCATCCCTGCCCTGTTGTCCCCTTAAGCCCCGCCCCCCATGGACGAAATGTGTTCTGTCTGTATTTCTGCCAATACACTTTAACCTTTGTGTGCGCGCTGCTGTCCCCTGTGAATTGTGCAAACCACCCGCCCCTTAAACCAAAGCCCCGCCCCCACCACCCTCTGCCTGAAACGCTGGCGAGGGAACCATTACTTTTATGTATTATTGTTTGTTTTTCTGTTCATTTTTTTTTTAATACTGAGAATAATAATGATACTGCAAAGTCATGATAAAATGCCATTAAAGAAGTTGACTACCAGAGGAAGCTTGTTGCTTTTTCACTTACTTACTTACTTACTTACTTACATGGACAAGTGTCTTCCACAGCAAGACTTCCCAAACGACAAAAAATGTTGAACCAAACTCTTTATTCTGGAAGGTTTATGAACACTATGTACACTAACACAATAATATATCAAATAAATGATTATTTATCGCAGCTATTAATGGCTCGCTGAGAGAATACAACAAAAATGATCATTCTAACAACAGAAACCCGACCTTCAAACTGACAGCAGACTAAAGTCAGACTAGAATAACATTTTTATCCCCAATATGGAATAATGCAGTTACCCCCACTTATCTGTAGTTCTCTAATCAGCCTGTAGGGGTCCTTGAGCCGCAGTTTGTCGCTCTCCAGAACTGGGTGGCCGCTGAGGCATCCTCAATAATTCCTGATGTCGGGTGTGGTTCACGGCAGATGTGGGAAGTGAGCTTCCTGCTGGGCTGATTAACGATTCGCAGTTCGACTTGTACAATCATTGATTTCTGACAGCTTAGTAACCGATTCTCACACCACCGGATATTTACACACGCACACACACACACACACACACACACACTCACACACACTTACCTGGGAAGGCAGGCCATCATAAGCAGTAGGGCAGGGCCCTCAATGTCCAGATCATAAACCCTTTAAGAGCGGAAAGCGACACACTAGGCTCGTCTGACTGTTTACCTCCACAAACGGCAGCAGGATGACATGGGAATATTTCGGCTTTTCCCTGATCCGAAATGCGGACGCTGTCACCAACAGCACAAGGAGGCCCGTCGACAACCCAGCGGACATCTCTGTAATTGTTATATACTTTTTGGTGGTTTTAGCTGTGGGAATATGGGTAAGTGGCACCAAAGATCCTTATGTATTATATTTAAAAGAATTTTATCATCATGCCATTCACTCAAAGTTAGGTTTCATTTTGCTAAGTGCAGCCTTTTTTGGGCTTTTTGATTGCTGCTATCTCAATATGTGGTAGAAGGGCTCAGATGAAGGTCCACAGCTTGGAACCAGCTCCAGTGTTAATTCTCAAAAATGACCGAACATCCATCATGGTGGCTCTGATTGACTCACCCATTGAGCATAGATCTAGAAACAAGCTGCACTTATTAAAAACTGGTGTGAATGAGAAATGGGAGAATTAACACTCCTTTCCATACGGTGTTCAGAGAGTCATTTCGGTGATGATTGGGCACCTAGTTTTGAAGCATCAAGTGAACAATCAATATTTGCAACGGAAATAAAATTCCCCAATTTTACCTTGCAGAAAGCAGGTTTAGAACGGGCATGTTGTTAGGACGGCTATCACCTGGTATGATATCCAGTGTAGACTTTGAGATTTTGTAAATGATTTAAAAGTCTGGTTTCTGAGCAGCAATGCTCTTCGATGCAAACAGTAACATATTAAAGATAACATCATTTTTCTGGCATCAGAAGAGGTATATCCCTGTCCTACATGCCCCAATTTCTGATCCGTAGCAGTTTTGTCTCAACGAATTACAACGTTTGGCTAAATGCAGATTTCAGACGCTTTTCGTATATTTCATTCTGTATAAAAATTGTATTTGTGACAGGCGATGCTGAGCACCAGCCGAGGGACAGTGGGGGGATTCTTCCTGGCTGGACGGAGCATGGTCTGGTGGCCGGTAAGGCATATCCCATGAACCTTTGGGCTGACAGCAGTGCAGTCATATTTTTAAAGAACCATTATCCAGTAAAATGTACTTCACCCTTTCTGTTTGCCCTACGTGATTTTGAAGGCTGCTGGGGTTACGATAAGGAAAACACTAAAGGTTTTATTGCCAGCTGTAATATTTCCTTTTGCCCAACATGAACCTTTTTATTACACAGAGTCACTTAATTAGAAATAAAAAGCAATAAATATTCAAGCAGATTAGAAGGTTCAAGTTTAGAAGTGATATGATGTGTCCTGTGTTCTGCAGATTGGCGCCTCTCTGTTTGCCAGTAACATTGGCAGTGGCCACTTTGTGGGTATAGCAGGTACAGGAGCTGCTACCGGAATAGCCATCGGAGGGTTTGAATGGAATGTAAGTTGCTTCAGTCGCATCAGCCAACATCTCAGCTCCGTTTGGCTCTTTCCGCGTGACCCCCTGTTTGCTTGCAGGCCCTGGTGATGGTGGTCATACTGGGATGGCTGTTTGTGCCTATTTACATCAAGGCAGGGGTGAGATGCTTTTATGGCCCATTCATTGACTGCCTGTGTGTGTGTGTGTGTGTGTGTGTGTGTGTGTGTGTGTGTGTAAAACCCATGAATAACATGCCCAGCACACCCCTCCATAATGATAAATAATGGATAGAAACATTACTGGGCTATGGGAATCTGGGTATGGGTGTATGGGATATCTTTCACACATGTAAATCCAACCTGTAACGTAGTCAGGGTCTTCGTTCATGCAGTCATGGTCCACGGGTGTCTGTAGGCCCTGGACTGAGATAGGGATTAAAGACCCTCTGTGTAAAATACACACCCACCTGTATGAGAATGTTGCCAGATCCAAACTAAATCCTTCTGTCTTTCCCAATCTTGTGAAAACGACACCCTTTAGCAAATCTGGTTTGGTGGTCATGTGTTAGGGTTCTAAAGTGAGAACTCATTTAGTTTTGAAAAAAATACATCAGGAACCCCTCAAGGGAATCCTTCAAATGCAGCATTCAAGTTCATTAAACTGGCTTGATGTTCAAAGGTCAAGGTCACTTTTCTGAAGTTTGAATGTGAGGTCACATATCATTTACATTTTTTTACATATCAGGAATAAATGCCTCAAGGGGCTTTCTTAAGATTGTATTTGGACTTGTGATTTATTTGATTTTGGATTTGGTCAAAGATTAGACTGAAGGAGCCGCCTCTATCCTGTAGGTGGTCACCATGCCGGAATACCTGAAGAAGCGCTTCGGGGGTCAGCGTATCCGCATCTACCTCTCAGTCCTCTCCCTGGCCTTGTATGTTTTCACCAAAATCTCAGTGAGTTTAGTCTGACGCCCAGGCCCGGGTTCACACGTTTCCTGCTTGAGTTTATATACTCAAGATAGATCATCATGTCTGAACAAATCCCTGTCCCCCCTTTTCAGGCAGATATGTTTGCAGGAGCCATCTTCATTAATCAAGCCTTGGGGTTAAACATCTACTTGGCCGTGGTCCTGCTGCTTCTCATCACTGCTCTCTACACCGTCACAGGTCTGCCAGCCAAACCAACAAATGAACACATGGTGGTCCTTAACTTCCTCTCACAGTACCGTCCACACCAAAGCACATACTCGGTATCTTCACTGAGCAATAGTGTTTCATGGATGTGCTAAGAGCACTGACACGCTCGGCTTTAACCATAAAGCTGGGTCAGAATGGCCATCTTATCTGTGCATGCAGAGCACTGTTTAAATATGACGCTGAGATAGAAAGTCATTATTTAGAAATTTGAAAAGAACAGGAGCAGTAATGGAGGCCTTTCTGCATGAGACATTATGTGGCCTAATTACACATTTAACCTGATAAGCATCTCCTGATGCCTGAACCTTTATTCCCATTATATAAAACACATGAACTTGCATGCTGTAAATCAATAACTCAAGATACTGGAGAAGAATTTCTATTACTAGAGTTTAAACACATTAATTAATACATTTATATATATTACACATGTAATTAATACATTTATTCTATAGGTTCTATATTCAGAATGCATTGCTTAGATTTCAATTTCCTAATATTTTCTCACAATTACAATAATGAAATGTCTTAACGGTGTGTTTCATAGCCTTATAATACATTTTCTATATTTTTATATACTCTTATTTGGGACAAACTAGTGAAAATATTGTATATCTGTGTTTACAGGTGGTCTTGCTGCTGTCATCTACACGGACACCCTGCAGACTGTGATCATGGTAGTGGGCTCCTTCATCCTGATGGGCTTTGGTAATTTGCATCTCCCTTCCTGAAAGAAAAAGTACAGCTGTGTTTAACAACTCACAGTGTGATCTTTCCAGGAAGTTCGGGACTTTCCTGTCGGCCTTGTAAAGTATGAAAAGTGTAAATAGTTGTGGGATTTGCCAAAATTCCATTGTCGGCATTATGTTAAAACCTAAAAATGGAATCATGTTCTATCTGTGTACGTCTTATTTGGTTTTGCTTGTCCTGTCTATCATCAAGCTAATTGGTAATAAAAGTTATGAACTGAACCACATGCAAAATCCAATTTCTATTCTTCAGCTTTTGATGAAGTAGGAGGCTACGAGAACTTGAAGGATCTCTACATGAACGCCATCCCCTCTAAAGTGGGGAACATCTCTGCGGAGTGCTACACGCCGCGCCCCGACTCCTTCCATCTCTTCAGGGACCCCATCACAGGAGACCTCCCATGGCCTGGCCTGATCTTTGGCCTCACAATCCAGGCAGGCTGGTACTGGTGCACAGACCAGGTAAAGTCTAGCGCTTTCGTTTGTTCCTTTCACACCGCAGCCGAATGGGGTGGATTTCCCAATCCAAACGTCTTAGGATTCGACACACCGTTCAGATATCAAGGCCTTTTTGAGATTACAGGGATAATCATTAGTTTCATACCACTACCACCTTAGTTCACCCACGACACCTTCACAAACTTTACAAAGGCTTGTTTTTTTCAGCACTTTGAGCAAGGGGTCAGGATAAAAAGTGAACAGCATTTAAAGGAACAGGCCATCAAATTGGCCATTTTAAACGAAGCTGCTTATGACTAGAGAATAATAGTCATGTCATATTTTGAACACATTTGTACCTCAGGTGATCCCCATAGCTTGGGAGCATTGAATAAGATGCTTCAATGTATTAACTCTCTTGCATGGACACTTGACACGTTTTTAACCTCTTTAAACTACCATGCTTTGTCTTTTATGATAAGAACACTGGTTAATAGGCATTCAAAATGCTTAAAAGACTGAGTAGCCTCTATACATAGACAGGCATGCCTTTAGTTAGACGCTGTAGACAAAGATAAGATATATAGCCAGACGTGGCAGAGCACATCTTAAAGAACGGTTGTGACACATTTAGGCAATCTGTATTAGTTCTAGTGGCACCATTAGTAAAAGTCAATCGTTATCTGTGTCCTTTGCTCTTGCTGGTTTCCCCTATTTGGACATTTTCTCTTGTATTCCCTTGACACTTGGCAACATTTCTAGGCCCCTGTGTGAGGTGTCATTATACTGGTATATAGAGTGATACTCTCTCTCTCACTCTCTCTCTCTCTCTCTCGCTCTCTCTCTCTCTCACTGTCAGGTGATTGTACAGCGTTGCCTGTCTGCTAAGAATCTTTCCCATGTGAAGGCTGGGTGCATCCTCTGTGGCTACCTGAAGCTGTTGCCTATGTTTCTCATGGTCTTCCCAGGCATGATTAGCCGGGTGCTCTACACCGGTCAGTGCCAACAATTCAATAAAAATAGCTAAACTGCCAAAAAGGAAGGCAATCTGCATGACAAATGTGTCCAATCAGCAGGAAAAAGGTGTACAACTAAGGACACCTATGACAAAAAGGTCAATAATGTCTTGTTGTGACTCACTAACACGTTTGTCCCCCCTTCGCTCTAGATGTTGTTGCATGTGTGGAACCAGAAGAATGTAAGAAATATTGCCAGGCCAGTGTTGGCTGCACCAACATTGCCTACCCTAAAATGGTGGTAGAACTTATGCCCAATGGTAAGTTCAGCTTTAACTTCAGATTAGAATGAGATTTTGGTCGTCACATGTTTGCAATTAAAATGATAGAAAATTTGGTAATTAAATAATTTGTATGCCATATGGTAGTACCGTTTTTTTTTTGTGTATTTGACACACTTTCAGGCTTTTGCATGTGAAATTGAAGATTCTGTGGTAGTGGTTGCCTAGCAGGGCAGTGGTGGCCTAGTAATCGTAATGTTGCCGAAAACCCAAAACCACCAAAGGTGTCACCGAGCAAAGTACCGTCCCCACACGCTGCTCCCCGGACGCCTTTCATTGCTGCTCGCTAAGGCTGATGGGTTAAAAGCAGAGGACACATTTGGTTGTGTGCACCGTGTGCTGTGCTGCAGTGCATCACAATGACAATCACTTCACTTTCACATGCACCAAATACATCATTCTTCTGTGCAGGACACTGAGGCTGTACACTCTCTGTGGTGTTTTTTTGTGTGGAACAGAGCACATGACACTTGGCACCTCATGAGCAGGCAGTCAGCCATGGCGTCAGGCCCAAGCAAAATGTCACATGTCCAGTTCCCAGCTTGTCTTCCTCTGGTGTGTGTGCAGGTCTGAGGGGTCTCATGCTGTCCGTCATGCTGGCCTCCCTCATGAGTTCCCTCACGTCCATCTTCAACAGTGCCAGCACACTCTTTACCATGGACATCTACACCAAAATACGAAGAAAGGCCTCAGAAAAGGAGCTCATGATCGCTGGCAGGTGTGCATGCTTGTGTCATAGAATTATTGAGATGCTGTTTAATAAGTATGACAATAAACAATAAAAGAATAAAAGTGTTATTTTAATAGCACCACCTGCTCAAAGATTGGTGGAGACCATATACCATTTTTCAGCAGTATAATGTGCCCAGGCGAGTAACAAAAAATATTTAGGAGTGATTTAATTCACATGTTGAAGAGTTCAAGGACTTTAAAGGACCTTTAAATTCCCCAATTATGGCAAATCATTTTATTTATTTTTTGTGAGTGGCAAATACGATTCATCTTATTTTAATTTATCTAGTTTGATGTATTTTCAATCTAATTTATGTTTAATCTAATTTAGGGTAAAATTTCTTTCATTTTCAAGTACTTAAAATGAAGGAAATGAGAAATAAAATACTGCTAAAAAATACTGCTCACTACCTCTGACTTCTGTCATAATTCAAACCTTCATATCAGTTCTTCATCTTAAATTTTGTCTTCAGTTAAAACACATTAGAAGCTTTAGTCTCAAATGTGAGAAAAGTATTCAGCTTTAAATTCCCCAATCAAGCATCTGTTGTATGTGCTGGGCATTAAAAATATTGAATTTTCGTATTTGTTTTTCTTATTTAATTCATAAAGGTAAACCTTCATATAATCTACAGAACATATGTACTGTATTGTATTTTTATTTGATGTTGAAAATTATTGCAGAAATGTCCATCTCTCTTTTATTGTAATTTTCCCTGCAGGGTTTTCATGCTCTTCCTTATTGGCGTCAGTATCGCCTGGATCCCAATCGTCCAGTCTGCTCAGAGTGGGCAGCTCTTTGACTACATCCAGTCTATCACCGCTTACCTTGCCCCACCCATCGCTGCGGTCTTCACCCTGGCTATTTTCTGCAAACGTGTCAACGAACCCGTACGTTCCGTTCTGTTCCAGCTGTTGTGTGTATTGTATTATTACACTAGCGTCCTCTCCCTCGCGTTCCAGGGGGCGTTCTATGGCCTCATTTTGGGCCTGTGTGTAGGCCTGACCAGGATGATTGCGGAGTTCGCTTTTGGCACCGGCAGCTGTGTGTCACCCACCGACTGCCCCACCATCATCTGTGGGGTGCACTACCTCTACTTCTCCATCATCCTGTACACCCTCACCGGGATCCTGGTGGTGGCCATCTCCCTCATGACCAAACCCATCGATGACATTCATGTAGGTCAAAGCGTTGGCAGCTCTGTCAGTCTGACCTGATGCCAGGCTGCTTTCTGTTCATTTCATGCTTCCTTTACCACCATCCCGCCCCCTCATGTGTGCATTAGTTGTACCGTCTGTGTTGGAGTCTCCGCAACACAACTGAGGAGAGGGTGGACCTGGAGGCCGATGACTGGACTGAGCAGCAGAAGGACAGCTCCATGGACATTGAAGGTGGCAAATGGTTTTGTGGCACAGAATAGCCTGTAAAAACACTAGATCACAGGACATCACAACCCTGAGTCTAATCGAGGCATGGGCATCATCATCATCATCATCATCATCAGTAATGTTTTTCATCACTTTACAGAACCTAAAGAGGAACCCGGCTTCTGCAAGAAAGCCCTGAACTGGTTCTGTGGGTTCGAGCAGAGCAAGGGCCCGGAGCTGAGTCCAGAGGAACTGGCGGAGATTCAGAAGAAGCTAACCGACACAACAGAGAAGCCCATGTGGAGAAACGTGGTCAATGCCAACGCCATCATACTTCTTTGTGTCTGTGTCTTTTTCCATGGTTTCTTTGCCTAAAGGAAACAACCTTCCTGAGATTCGCAATATGGGTTTTAGTTGCACAGAGGACTGAGAACCAAACTGAGAACCTGCCAAGGAACCAAAATCTCATCCCATCTACCCTCGATAGTGGAGTGGCTGTCTGGTTATTTGTCACCTTTTATTTATCCCTTTATTTAACTGAAGGTGTGATTGGAGGTTCTATTATAAAACATCTCAAACATCAAGCTGACACTCTCACATGGGTGGAGGAGCAGTCTGATGTTTGGCCCCTACACACTGTTTTACAGTTCCATAATGTTTGTCACGTGAATGTATTTATTCAAATTCATGGTAATGATAGTATCTTTGCACACGTTGTACTGGAATTTTTGTGAATAAAACAAATGTAAATAGCAATTACAGTGCCACACCATTTCAAATAAAGACCCCGAGCCTTTACTATCAAATCCTAGTAGGTACATTCACTGCAAAGAAGAGCCAAGATGAATGAATCAATATGAGCGTGCTCTGAATCCATCTGGCCTTTTTTTGTTCTAAAATAAAGTCACGGCCAGTGTCCTTCTCATTCTCTGCATTCCTGATTCCTGCCTACTTCCCTCACCCCCTCTCCATCTGTTCTCCTCCTTCTGTCTAGTTGCTGTGTTGAAACCAGCAGAAATAAGCATCCTTTTATTGTATTTCAGGAAACCCAGTGAAATCTTGATCATACCCACTCCTCACCCTTTACATCAGTTCCGTACCTGAAGCATTCCAAATGATTACAGCAAATACGATTCATCTTATTTTAATTTATCTAATTTGATGTCAGTCTTCCTCATTTGGGTTTTACAGTGTGAACCGGGTCTCCATCTAATTTTCACTATACATTAGCCTCAGCAAAAAGTAGGTATACAGCTCGGCAGATATGATATATATTACAGACTGGCTGGACAGACCTGTGGTCAGCTGGAGCTTAAATTTCCTCACTCCAGCCTTGTGTCACTGTGCCTTAATAAGTAATGATAAGTAATGTGTAAATTATATTGGATAAGATAAAGCATCCACTTTCTTGCAACTTTTATCTGCTGGATATAAAGAAGTCCATAACATTTACATTTACATTTACAGCATTTACCAGACGCCCTTATCCAGAGCGACTTACAATCAGTAGTTACAGGGACAGTCCCCCCCTGGAGACACTCAGGGTTAAGTGTCTTGCCCAGGGACACAATGGTAGTAAGTGGGATTCGAACCTGGGTCTTCTGGTTCATAGGCGAGTGTGTTACCCACTAGGTCACTACCACCCATAATTGGGCAATCACCACAAAACCATCTGTCCTTGTAAATAATCTCATTCATGATCGTGCAGACACATTTACAGTACAAATGCATTTCACCTTCTCAGCTGCATAATGATAAAAATGACAGAAGCTGAGTGTCACACAACACTGTGACAAACGTCAGATGTTGGGTTGCAATACACAACAAATCAGCCAAAACATCATGCCTAATGTTGAGTAGGTTGGAATTTGGTCGCATGATCTGCCGTCTAGACGTTCATATTCGGGCTGTGTCAAAGTAGCTCAAAGTAGCTGATAACAACGTTCACGTTATCTGTACGTAATGTAACGTATTCTGCCCGGTGACCCCGGTTATTCACTTCACCTGGTCAGCGGTCCTAATGCTGTGGTTATCTCTCACCGTGGTGGATTGTAGGTCAGCATCCAATCCTGCGCCTTCTTACGTAACGTGTGTGCGGCTTGGTTTCATGCATTCTGCATTCTGCATGTTGCACAGTGTTCCGTACTCTTTTATTCTAATTGCATTTGCATTCCTTTGCATCATAAATGAAAAAAGAACGATACGATGGTATGAAATTGGTCCTGCGTCACACCTTTCTCCTGAGTGTAGAGTTGACCATGAGCCACATTTTATTATAAAAAGAGAGATAAAGAGAGATGCTGCTGGCTTTCATCTGTGTTTTGTGAAAGGGGGGGGGGGGGTTCTCAGGGCTGCGTTCTGATTGGCTGGAAATTTTAACTGGCGACGTGAAAACGTGATGCAGCCTGCAGAGGCACTGCAGCGGAGCACTGCAGAACGAGCGAGCGAGAGAGATGGAGAGATAGATAGATAGAGAAGAGGAGGAAGGGAGGGTTATTTTTATATGTGTGTGTGTGTGAAAGGGACTAAACACACACACACAAAAGCAGAATACACACGTTCACTTATACCTCTCACACAGTCAAAAAACACAAGGGAAGGGTGGGGGAGAGAGAGAGAGAGAGAGAGAGAGAGAGAGCACATGAATAGTGAAGCACTGACAGAAGCCGAGACGCAAAGAGACGGCGGGCAGGAGTCTCATCTGCTGTGAGAGAGAGAGGGAGAGAGAGAGAGAGAGAGAGAGAGAGGGAGAGGGAGAGCGAGCAGAAGAACGAAAGCCGAAGAGACAGATTCAGCAGCAGGAGTAGCAGAAGGAGAGAAAGAGAGAGAGACCAGTGGAGATAAGAGGGAGCTTTTCTACTGGACAACACTTCGGCTGAGCAAGTGAGGAAGGATGGAGACAGACAGGAGCAGAGGACAGCAGGGGAAGAAAGAAGCTGCGTGAAGGACAAAGAGGAGGAGAAGGAAGAGGAGAAGAGAAAGGCGTCATCACTCGCTCCATCACCACTCTGCTCGGAGGCAGACGAAGTGACGCACTCCTCCTTTTCTGACAGCTCGTCCTCCATCTTTTCTCTGCCTCCTCGCCTGTGTCCCTCTAGCCGTCTACTGAGCAGCGGAGCCTCTTCATCTCTTCATCTCGTTCCTTCCTTCGGTTCCTCCTCCCTCACGGATCATAGTGCTGCCAACCAAACAACAGGAAGGATAAAAGCGGGTCCACCTGCGCTGAAGACACGGCCTGGACAACAGAGAGGACACGGCGAGGTCCCAGGTGAGGACGCGCCGAGGTCCCAGGTGAACACCTTTCCTGTTTTGTGGTTTTCATGCTGCATCTCCATACATGGGGGGGACACGGCGTCAGCGTCTCACATTATCTCAAGACAGCTGGAGTCCAGATTCAGGGGGGGACGCTGCAGCGGGACACCGCGTCCACGGGGCTGCGATTGCATAACATGCCGCCAACGTGCCCCTCCCACACGCGGCTCGCGAGCGGCGGCTCAGGTGCTTGGCGGCCTTTCCTACTAACGCTGACCCCCAACACGTAGACACACACACACACACACACACACACAGGATGTACAAGATCCGTACGAAACTCACACACTGCCGCTGCGTTGTCATTCACAAAACAGCGCTGCTGCATGGACGAGGCGGCCATTTTGCAGATGCGCAGGTTCTTCCTGAGGGCCGAGGACAGCGGGGCAGGACGCGGAAGTTCCTGCGGGACGAACTTGGCTGTGCCATGCTGAGATATAACAGTGAGGTGATAGCATCTCCTTCTCAGGACATGGTGAGCATACCGCAGCCATCTCCGCATACTTCGACGGGTGAGGACTGCGCGACTGCATGCATGAAAAGTAGAGCCAGGGTGAGAAAGAAGGGATGATAGGAAGGAAGGAAGTGTGAAAAGTAGAGACGGCGAGAGAGAGAGAGAGAGAGAGAGAGGGGGGAGGCAGAGTCGGATGTGATCTGGAATGTTCTGGGTGTGTGTGTGTGTTATGAGGGAGATGGAGGATGAGAGGAATGTGCTGTGTGTGTGTGTTCTTGTGGAATGCTGGAAGGTGTGATAAGACGGTCCTGGTTGCCAGTTCAGCACTTCCTGTGTGTGTCTGCATGTGTGTTAACTGCCTTCTTTCTCTCTTCACCACCGTCAGGTAGGCTGGCACTTAATGGCCGGTAATTTGTGGTGGGGTCAGGCTGCCCGACCACAACCACAACACTTAATCCATCCCTCTGTGTGCCTGGAGTTGGCATGGGTGAACGGGCAAGTGGGTGAACCTTGTGTTAAATCACAGTTACATGAGATGGGATGTCATATATGGGATAAATCGGATGCAGAGGAACCCACACTAGGTAGTGGAGCTCACGTGGCTTTTCTCCACCAGCTTGGGACAATGGTGATGAAGAGGGCATCTGAATGGCTGGCAGGGCCTTGTGCACGTTGAAGCATTTTGCCTGTAAGGCCAGAGGAAAGATCCGTCCAGAAGCTTCAGGGACCTGCTGAGATCCACCTGCCGGCCAGAGGCTCAGTGCTGATGTTCGGCATGTTAACTAAAGGAGTTCTAATAACGGCCATGCAGGACGTTGAACGGGCGAGGATGTGAACTGGAGCTGGGTTGCCACCTGTGCATCAAAAAACTGATTATCAGCATCCTGGCCAATGAAATAACTTGCACGTGATTTTCTTTTACAGGATGGATTTTTCGTCATAGTTACAGAGTTCAGGCCACTTTAAAACAAACGATTTTGAAAGACGACACAATTTGGTGAGCTTTTGTACCACTTGCTCTGTAGCTGTTTCCAGGAAAAGACGTCCCAACACAACATGAATAGCCCCGTCCACGCCTCAGCCATTGGTGTTGTTGCTAAGCAACGTTCTTCAATCAATTGTCTGGTCCGGAGCAGATTTCTGTCATTTCTGTATGTAATCGAGGTCAAACGATCTAACTGTGAGATGATTGTTTTTGTGTGAAAATGTCATGTGTCGGCTTCTGATGCTTCTATACGTTGAACTAGATGTCCGTGTTGGGTTTTGTGATGCGGGCACGGCTGTTTTTACCTTGCTGTCTGTAAACTGTCTGTCTGTGTTAGACTGCTTTGCTGGATCAGTAATGGTTAGCGTTGGTGGTAAAGTTGAGTCCTGAATGGCGAGGACATTACAAGGTACCTGTCTTTTGTCTGCCAGCTGGTTGGACTCTTTTGTTTCCCATGTAGACACGTTTCATTTGAGGGTGTTCAGACGGTGTGGGTGGGGAGCAGAACGCCACTTCCATGAATGAATTACACCTTTAATGTATTGTATATACTGTATAATGTATCATACATACTTAATATAATATTTACATTTATGTACATTCTCTCCATAGATCAGGACACATTGAAGCATTACTTCATTTCATCATCAGATTCTTTTTTTTATTTCTCAGCCCTAGTGTTAAGAGTACACTAGAGTACACTACACTGCGTCCACACAACTGAGGAGGTACATGAAAATAATAAGAATTAATCGTCCATAAATAGAATCACCTCCATCGCCACCATCCTCTCTCTCTCTCTCTCTCTCCATCACCATCTAGGTCACCTCACTTGCTTTGTTCATTTTTGCGTTGTCATTCACCCCTCACCAAATACCAAAATGTGTCAGTCATCTTTCGCATGGTTCACGCACACGTACATCAGCATTAGTGACAGTGCTTATATATATGGTGCATATCATTAAAAAGCACACGACCACTTCACTTGTTTTTCAGTGTAATGGTGTAAAGCCGTAGCAACAAAAAGACTGTCTTATGTAATCAGCACATGTGACCCGCATCTTACTACATCCCTACTCTCTGGGATATTTTTATGTAACGCAGATTATGGTAATTCTTTCAAAACACTATTTTACATTCTGCTTTTGTAGATGGCAGTAAAGACTAAGCTTTTTTTTTATTATGGCACATTTTATAATTTATAAGTAAAATGATTTCTGTTGAAACCACTTCCTGTTTCTCCTGCTGATAAACTGCTGACCTGCTGCTGATGCGAATCTCTGATCAAAATCTGACATGAGCTGCACTGGTGATTATTTATAATCCTGACAGGATGCATGGGTTGTATTACTGACATGGTGTGAAGGCAGAAGCACTGCACTGGGACAAAATGTCCCAAACTCTATTTATCCTTCCCTCCCTCTCTCTCTCTCTCTCTCTCTCTCTCTCTCTCTCTCTCTCTCTCTCTCTCACACCTTTATGTCCTTCAGGGATGCAGATGGAAAGCTGCTGAACAGAGTTTAGAGTAGCATGGATGCTGAGGTCATTAAGGTTTTTTCTTTCCTGACACGATCCCTGAATTATTTCCCTATTTGCTGCGTGCAGAAGATGTGCATTTTCAAAGCGTCTTGTGCTCTATGTACAGACTAATGTTCTCTTTCCGTCTTTCTTTCTTTCATTTCAGATAAACTATCAAACTACGTGATCCCAGACAAACAGCCATGACTCCTGAGGCTCTTATCACATCCACGAGGGCCAGACACTCACAGCTGGCCTGACGGAGTCCCCCGACATCCAGGCTGCTGGGGGAACCATTTTGAGACCTTTCCACTGCCTTGTGAAACCGCCATCTAAAAAAAGAAGCCTTCTTATCAGAGCAAAAGAGGCCTGGCTCCTCTCAACATATCCGCAGTTGTTCGGGCCTAAAGACGAGCAGGCCTGTGGTGTAACCGCTCAAATACAGGAAGGAAGTGGCGCTTTTGACATTTGCACACGTGCAATCAGCGTTGCATCAGATGATGCAGAAATTGAACACGAGGATTTATCTCTGTGCGCTGTAAAAATGAGCCCTGTCTTTTTTTAGGGACTTACTTGTGAGCAGAATCAGCTGCACACGTTGCGTCTCGACACATCAGACGTTTGGTGCTGAGGCAGAGACGGAAGCGAAAAGGCAGCGGACAAACCACGGACACAGGAGAAGACAGCGAAGCCATGGACATGGCCATCCGCCCCCATGTCCCCTCAAATGGCTGACAATCTACCCGTGCCATTGCCCAATACAACCAGAACACCATCAGCAGCCGGCCGGAGGCTCTGGAGCAGCTTCTGAGACCACGACGCGAGGAATCAGCCATCACCTAATCTGAGACGCGAATGTCCTGCCTCAGGCGCCAGCCTGTGACCATCCCCATGGACACCGTCAAGATCATACAGTCGGAGAAGTTCCCCAGAGAATGCCCCATTCCGGTCACCCAGCCCCGCTTTGCCCCGCCCCCCCGGGTGGCCTGGGACGGAGGCGGACGGGTTATCGAGGGGGAGGTCATTGTCAACCAGGCCTGCAGCGACATCACGCTGGAAGCCGCCGGAGTTAAACCCCCCGCCGCGGCCCCTCCTCCCCCGCCGCTGATTCGCCGTGACCATGGCAACACCGGCGGGAGCTTCCTGGCCCAACGCAAGGCCAGTGTGGCCGGACCCACGGAGATCTGCTACCATCAGTTCCACTACAAGATGGACGACGTGATCGTCAACCAGTACGTCCTGCGCTCGTCCTCCACGTCCTCCTCCGCGTCCTCGTCCTCCTCGGGGTCCTCCTGCTCGGGCCCCGTCATGCCGTGCGAGCCGCTCGACTGCCCCACCTGCGGCCACATGTACAACTTCGCCGGGAAGCGGCCGCGCATCCTCTCCTGCCTGCACTCGGTGTGTGAGGAGTGTCTGCAGATCCTGTACGAGTCCTGTCCCAAGTACAAGTTCATCTCCTGCCCCACGTGCCGGCGCGAGACCGTGCTGTTCACAGACTACGGCCTGGCGGCGCTGGCCATCAACACCAGCATCCTGGGCCGCCTGCCGGCCGAGCCGGGGGCCGCCATGCAGTGGGGGGGGGGACGGCGACCGCAGCTGCTACCAGACAGTGCGCCAGTACTGCCAGTCCGCCTGCACCTGCCACCTGGCCAACCCGCTGTCCTCCTGCGGGATCATGTAGGGGGACTTCACACACTCACTGTCCAATGATGATAAGAATAATAATAATGTCAAATCTACACAGATGTACCTAATATATTTAATAGCACAGGACAAGAGCAGAGAGAAGAATAGCAGATAAATGTATTTTATGTATGAACTTCTCCTTTTACCCTCCCCTTGTTTGGATGTGGTCGTCATCTCTCTATATGGGAATGCCAAAGGGGGTGCAACCCCCCTCGTCCTGTTTAAAAAATGAGAAAACTAATAAAAGAATAGAAAACGAATAAAAACATGCACAGGGTGTCGCTCCACATTGTTTTACGGTTGTGCTTCTGTGGCCATTCATTAGACATCTTACACTAGAACAAGACTAGTTAAATTAAAGAAGAAAATGGCCTCGATATGTAAAAATTGGATCATGAAAGTGAAGTGATTGTCACTTGTGATACACAGCACACAGTGCACACAGTGAAATGTGTCCTCTGCATTTAACCCATCACCCTGAGTGAGCAGTGGGCGGCCATGACAGGCGCCCGGGGAGCAGTGTGTGGGGACGGTGCTTTGCTCAGTGGCACCTTGGCAGATTGGGATTCGAACCGGCAACCTTCTGATCACCATTGCACCACTGCCACAATGTAAAAGATTGCCTTGTTTCCTGTATGGTTCCGGAACTCTTACTGACCCAACGTAATGCCAACGTAACGGGTAAGGAAGAGGACCTGTAATCGGAAGGTTGCCAGTTCGAATCCCGTACAGCCAAGGTCCCTTGATCAAAGTACCGTCCCGACACGCTGCTCCCCGGGCACCTGTTTTACCATCACTTTCACTTTCAAATCGGCAGAATATATAAATGAAAGTGAAATGAAATTTGAAGTATCTTATTTTCATTTGCCATAAAAATAAACTGAACAAAAACTTAAAATTAGCTTTGATCTAATTGTCCCCAATTCTTAAATGCCACGTATTTACAGGCTCACTCATTCCTGCATTTTTCTAGCCGCCACTAAAAGACTCTGCATCTGGTTCCCTCAGATGCTGCATATTTTATCCAGTCACTAGTGCCTGAGGCTTCAGCACATCAATCCAATGGCATTTTCATGCAAAATGTGAACAGCATTTGTTTGTCACAGCTCTGAAATACAATAAAAGAATCACTCACACCCAGAACATTCAACTTTAAAACTCAGTCCTTTTATTCTATAAAATAGCAGCATTGTACAAACGAAAGTTACAAAAGATTTAGCATAAATAGTTGTGCATTCAACAAAAAAAGTGCTCTTGGTTCTGTAGGATCTTGAATTAATGAAGTACTAAATATTATATGGACCCGTCAGACTTGTGCTGCATAACTATGAGATCCACCTTCTGCCTCAAAGAAGTGCCTTGTAGCAAAGTGCCCTGTGGCCATAGAGGGTATCTGGTCCACACAGATGAGATCTTGTCCTCATCCACCTCAACTGATTCAGCACAAGAACTGGGTGGTAATCAGGTGAAAATCCAAAAACGTGTAGGACAGAAGCACTTCATCTGCTGGAATCAGATGATTTTTGCCCTTGCAAAAAGAGTGAACCTGTATGGACGATATGTGGAGAACCTTGCTGGTGCACGAGTGCGGACGAGGGACCGTCACTTCTTCTTGAACACGCTCCCCAGGCGGCGCATGCTGGTTTTTTTCGCTTCTGCTGGCACCGTCTGTGATCTTTAAAGGAAGAGGAAGCGCAGTGCAGTGGAAGGTCACAGTCATGCCTATCAGTTAATCAATGAAAAATATGTGCAAGTGTAGAAATGTGAGCTGTTCCAGTGGCGGCCAGGACTCACCTTCTGGCTGAAACGTCTGGCTTGGCCTCATTCCTTTTCAGAGAACCAATCTTGATCTTACTAAACCGTCCCTGCTGAGGAACCTGAACATGTGAAGTCAATTTAGATCCATTTTGCTGGAGAAATGCAAATATACATTCAATACATGAAGCCGTGCAAAGAAACATTAATACGGGATGGTCTGTGCTTACATTGTCTCTTACTGGGTGCTCCTCCTCAGGTTCCTCAGGTAGGTCTTCTACTCTGTTGGTCATGGAGCGCCCACCTATAAGACACAAAAGAACACTTAAACACATAAATAAGAACAGAAGCAGTAGCTACCAAGACCTAGAGAATTTATTTGAACGGATGTGAGAATTTAAACATTTTTTCCTTATTTGAATGTGGAAGGGAGCGTGTGGAATCAAAACTTGGCCGTGTGGTTTTATTGTACACTTTAAATGCATCAATAAATGACACGTGTCAATGACAGCCTTTAGTTAGATGTTGGTGGGAGAACAGCCTTGATTTGGATATGCACAGTAACATGGCTTTGGTGCGGAGACCTACTGAGTCTCCCGGTGAATGAAGCCGTGTCTGATGCGGCCCTCCGCCGGAAGCCAGGTAGGATGAGCTGGTCGCGACGTCTTTCAGGCTGTTGCCTGTTGCCTGTAAAACTTGCAGTTCTGCATCTTGACGATGAGGCCTGGAATTGAAACGTTGAGCGTGTAATTTGGTTAAGGAACTCCACCGTGGGCTTTCCTCCATCAGAGAAATCTGTGCATCCCTACCGCAGCATCCCACTGCTCATACTGTCGGTTCTGGAGGACCTCCATCTTCATCTCCAGGCCACGATTCTGTATCTGCAGATGGGCAATCCTCTCCAGCGCATGGCATACTTCTTCCAGGTACAGCAGACCAGGGGACAGCTCCTTAAAGACATTATCCTGGGCCTCCAGGTCCTGAGGAAATATGACGATATTCGTCTCCTGACTAAACTATCAATAAAAAATGGACTCGAGTTCATCATATTATCATGTAGTCCGGTGTTGATCTGCTCAATTTTTAGGAATTCGATATAAGAAATTTGCCATGTTGGGGTGGTAGTGGCCTAGTGGGTAACACACTCGCCTATGAACCAGGAGACCCAGGTTCAAATCCCACTTATCACCATCGTGTCCCTGAGCAAGACACTTAATCCTGAGTGTCTCTGGGGGGACTGTCCCTGTAACTACTGACTGTAAGTCGCTCTGATAAATGCCGTAAATGTAAAAATAATGTTTTAACAAACAAGATGCTGTATAAATGTCTCTATAAACGGAAAGGCATCCCCACTATCCACTACAGAATGTGATGTTCTGAACCCCCACACATTCCACTGCACATTAGGCAGGAACCATTCTAGTCATGTTTGGCAAAGCCTACCTGGACAAACTGGTTTATTGGTATTGCGCACGCCTCTTATACATGTGGTAACTTCTATTCATTGTGTGTGTATGTGTGTGTGTCTCTCTTCTAATCATTTTAGAGATATATGACCTTCTGTCCTACAGCTGGTTGTAAAGCATCATTAATCATTTGGCAACCATGAAAACTTTGACAATCAAGGTTTAAAGGGCGTACAACATTTTCACCTTATCTGCAGACATGGACGTTGCCAGGTTGTACTAGTTTTAGGACCCCACAACTAGAGAGGGACAAATGAAAAGCGCACTTTAATTGGATGATATTGGGATGAAGGGGATTCTCTCAGTGGGAATCAAAAGTCCACAGTTCCAATAGTCACATCATAAAGGTCACGGATGTGGAGTATTACTGACCTCCACTGACCTCATAAACCCATGTTATTATCCTCATGCTCTTTTAGTGCAAAGAGAATATGATACGCCTGATGTCCTGGTATTATGAACACTTCAGAAGGCAGCATATCTAAGGTTACATGCAACTGAACTTTTTTATGTTAGAAAGCTGGTAGAAAGTGTTAGAATGCCAATTTGTTAAATGTAAATGTAATGTAAAGGCTGAGCTTAAATTGCCAACTTTTCACTCTCTGTGAAAATCACAACTAAGCATGAAAAGATTAGCATTAGACATTATTAATAATAAATATGTGTAAGGTTTTATCTGTAAAACTTCAGAGGAAATTGTTTCATTCTGCATTTGTTACAAAAGAAAAAAGAAAATTATAAATACAAGAAAATTATCTGGTGATCCAACTAACCCTAAATAATAACTTACATTATCAGAATATGATTTACTAAAGTAAAGAAAAATGCACACCATATAAAACAGCATTCATACTGAAATAGTCCCAAAGGTAATTAATCAACAAAATACTATTATTTCTATAATAAAATATTAACTGAAAGATTAATACAAATATTTTCATGACATTATAATGTAATCTTAATTCCACACAGGCACGAAATAAACTGCGTTCGGGACGTAAAACGTGGGGCGCGTGGGCGTCCTTGTGAAGGAGTTGACTGCAGATTGAAACGGTTACCTGTTCTGCAGAAATACGGTCCAGGTCTGTTTGTAACCTTTGACCCCCTGTTTTAGGGGTCTGTTGGAGGCTGCTGGATCTCTGGCCGGTGCCTCGCTTCTGAACTCCACGTGATTGTGCCGGCACGGTGACAGACTTGGATCGTCCCCGGAATCCTGGGCAATTCGGAGGCGGGGGTCCGTGTCTCAGGATCTGGCTGTGAGCCGGGTCTGTTGGACGTAGTGCCTGTTCCACCGGAGGCCCCTGAGACATGCGAGAAGTGCAGGATGAGTGGAGAGACTGAATGGAGAACAGGGAAGGGGACGAGGAGTTCTCCAGCCGCCGAGCCACGGGGGAACACGCGTCCTCTTCATCCGGAGCCTCTTGGGTTGGAGTTCCAGCGCTGACCGTTTCCATTCCAGAGTCTTTGGACTCAGACCTTGTTGGGCCCTCTGAGAACCTGTAGATCCCAACTCCGTCAGAGTCCAGAGCAGACCGGCCCTCTGCCACCCAGGTTTCCATTAGACTTCCGAAATTCCGATATAAATTCATCTCCGGCAGGTAACCCGGGTAATCCGGCAGGTGCCTGAGTGCTCAACAGGAAGTGCTTTTGCTCACCGAAGACAAAACACCTTTGCAATGCTCCGCCTCCACAATTCAGCGGTGTAACACACACACACACACACACACACATTCATAAATACACTTTCTAGTTCCGCTAGTTTCAACACACCAACCAAAGCAGCTCCATTGGCAGCTGAAGAAGCCATTCATTATGCTGTCAAGACGCCTCCTGGACCTGCCTGAGCACCGCGCGCCGAGCCCTGGAATGCATCAGACGTGGTGGAATCACAGCGCCGGGGCACGCCTCACATCATAGCTATGTAACTGGCGAAGGCGAGAGACGTGTCCAACCGTGTCCAGAACGTGTCGACGGACGCCAGTTTATTCATAACAGCAACATTTCAACTGTCATTGCACAACAGTGTTAAAGAAATGAAATCTTTCCGGCCAGCCCGAGAGCTGGAATGGGTTAAATGGAGATGCCTCCTGAGTGATAACCGCGTTCCAGCACGTACAGATGGAGGGTGCACAGCACAAACGAGGATGTAATGTGTTTTGTAACTATTTCCTCTTGTGAATTCACATCATACCGTTCTGTTGGTCATGTCAGTCAAAATGTGGTTTTTGTGCCCATTTAATAAGAAACTCAATTCAATTCTGTTAAGCAGTTATGAGACTGGAAATTTTGATCAAAAGAGAAGAAACTTTGGTGGCTTGGAACTGTTGTTAATATGGTTATCAGCAAAAATGTCAGCAGGAGACACTGTGTCTTCATGGCGTCAGCCTTGCAGTTACTTTAGTTTCTGCATAAAAATGTAAAAAAAAAGTGAAGTGATTATGAAACACTGCAGCACAGCACACACAACGAAATGTGTCCTCTGCATTTAACCATCACCCTGAGTGAGCGGTGGGCACCATGACAGGCGCCCGGGGAGCAGCGTGTGGGGACGGTGCTCAGTGGCACCTCAGTGGCGCTTCGGGATTCGAACCGGCAACCTTCTGATTACAGGGCCACTTCCTTAACCGCTAGGCCACTGTAATCAGAAGGTTGCCGGTTCGAATCCCGATCTGTTAAAAGCAGAGGACACTTTTTGTGTACAGTACAGGTCAAACGTTTGGACACCTTCTCATTCAATGTGTTTTCTCATGACCATTTACGCATCAAAACTATGAATGAACACATGTGGAGTTATGTACTTAACAAAAAGGTGAGACCTCCACACACACATACACACACACACATTTGTAACCAGAAGGTTGCCGGTTCGAATCCTGTTCTGTTAAAAGCAAAGGACACATTTCGTGTATATATATAAAATGTTTTGTGTGTGTTTGTGTGTGTTTGTGTGTATTTATAGGCAGTGATTTGCATGCACACCCCCTCTGGCCCTCCCACTAACCTAGAACACCAGCCATAAACACAACTTTATACAGCTTATCACAGTATATTCAAAGGTCTTATGCACCAATACAAACCAGAGAAAACGAAATCCCCGTTTATCCTAAATGCAGAAAAAAAAAAAAAAAAAAACGACATATCAAACTCTCACATATTGAAATACATAAACAGTTGATTTCATAAGTTACCCATTTTCATGAAACAATGAGACCATGTGGAAGAGGAAGAGTCTCTGTTATCCTGTTGCTCTCCATCTGAAGACTTCTGCTCGGAGGAGATCCAACCCCAGATCTTCCAGGGGACACTACACCGCTGCTGTCGGTGGCAACAGGGACCAACAGGAGGGTCTGTCGCGATGTTGTCCCCTCTCGGATCCAGTATGGAGCCGCGTTATGGGATTACTTGGGCACTGAAGGTCATTACAGTCACGATTTTTGTCGTGTTTTAACATGTTCTTACGTTACGAGTCAAGTCCCGAAACAAAAAGTATTTCTGCGGTTGTGCGTGTTTTGTGTTTGTCGTCACCATGGCAACAAGCAGTAGTCTTAATTTTTAATGAGGCGGAAATAGGCGAAAAGTCTATGTGTGTGTGTGTGTGTGTGTGAGTGTATATATATATATATATATATATATATATATATATATATATATATATTACACACATATACATACATGTATACATAAATACATATTTATATTCTTTTCCTTCTTTTGTTTTTCTTTTCTTTTTTATTGGGGTCTAGATTGGGGGATTGTTTGAGCTGTTTTCTCTTGCAACCTTTTGAGAATATTGTTCTAATCTCTAGTCCCAATAAACAAAACCAAAAAAAAGCAGAGGACACATTTAAGAAAGTGAAAGTGAAGTGATTGTCATTGTGAAACACTGCAGCACAGCACACGATGACACAACGAAATGTGTCCTCTGCTTTTAACCGTCACCCTTGGTGAGCTGTGGGCACCATGACAGGCGCCCCCGGAGCAGTGTGTGGGGACGGTGCTTTACTCAGTGGCACCTTTGCGGATCGAGGTTCGATTCGTATCACCAGTCTACACCATCTTTACAACATAACTAGACATGGTGTAGCTCTATGTGGCCATTGGTCAGTGCAAGGTCAACATGAGATGAAAATGCCCAACTCTGGTTGTGATCAGTTATGCAGGATACTGCCCACAACTGAAGTTCCATTTCGGACAGACGTTCGGTCAGCTCACAGCTGGGCTCCTGTCTTCTTCTGAGTCTCGCCGTTCACTGCTGCAATCTGGACGCACCGCCTGCAGAGAGACAGATCCAGGATCTGTGGACGACATGTGGAGGAGCCGACAGAGAGACCGGCCACAACTGACTCGCACCATACCAGGCTATACTGGTAAAACTTAACTGGGGTTACCAGTATAATGCTGTTCTGACAAGGCCCTCTTTCACTTGAGCCTACAGAAGCACTTTCTGTGCCACTGCTTATTTTGGGTTCTAAAAAAAGTGAAAATGCAATATTGTACAACTTGTTGCATTGTTGTACATTTATGGCATTTACCAGACGCCCTTATCCAGAGTGATTTAAAACCAGTAGTTACAGGGACAGTACCCCCCTGGAGACACTTAGGGTTAAATGTCTTGCTCAGGGACACGGTGGTAGTAAGTGGGGTTTGAACCTGTGATTTTGTGGTCTTCTGGTTCATTGGCGAGTGCGTTACTCACTAAGTACACTAACCCAAATGTGTGTGTCGATGTTTTTTTTTTTTTATAAAAGGTTTCATTCCAAAACGACAGAACTACTTCTCTCGGACGTACACTGAAACCTGCCATGACGCTCTGGCCGAGTTTGAACGTGACCGGCAGAGGAGAGTTCAGATAGCGACTTCAGATGGGCCCATTACTACCTGCCAAAACAGCCATGGCACCAAAGTAAAAAAAACTAAACCCCAGACAATGCACAAAATACAATAAAATAAAATAAAAACCTGCCACACACAGTCACAATAGTCCCAGCGTTGGCACATCCAAATGGAATGATTTATGCTGGAGACATATTGTATAATTGCCCTCAAATTAGATCACTCACATTCATGGCAGCGTTCATTCCAGTGGCCTTTACGCTGTGTGTGTGTGTGTGTGTGTGTGTGCGCGTGCTCTGTAGTCTAGGAGACTAAACACACCTCTCACAGCCATCTCTATGGAGCCAATGACTGTCAAATCCCCGAACCCTTGGAAACCATGTGGCTCCCCCTACCTCATGGATGAGAACAGTCCACACAAGTATTTTATGTCAGGTAGAGAAATGGTCCTATTTGTCTTCATTTTTGTTTGAAGGGAAAACATGTGTGTGGGAGAAAAAACTATACTTCCTCATGACATCTTCCTGCTGTGGCTGGCTTGTGTGTGTGTGTGTGTTGAGGTTTCACTGGCTATGTGCCCAAGTCCCGCTTCCTCATGGGCACCAGCTACCCCATCGCAACCAACAAGGCACTCATTCAATTTGGCAGAGAGATGAGGAATGCAAGTTCTTCCCTGGGCCACCCTGGGGACGATGCTGTCACTCTACCCCACGTTCCTGCCATCTACCCACCAGACCGGGGCCTTCTGCCCTCATACACAGGCCATGTACTAGGTGAGCATGTTAGAATCCTGCACTGTTAGAGAGCAAAAATGAGATGCAAGCGTGGGTGCGAACACAAATGAGTAATAATTTTTTGGAGAATTAGAGAATGATTTTGCTATCAAAATGACTAACTTTTTGTGTTTTTATTTTTATTTTGCAATGAATTTTGTATTTTTCTTGTCCCATCCAAGGTCTAGGCCTAGCAAGACCCTAAATGAGTGAGATAAGAACGAAATTGACAGACAGACAGATATATATTGTGTGAATTGCATTCCTCACTACATCGCTATGTCATTTTCTTTGCTGCAGGCTACTACATGTAAATGTGTCATTACCTTTGTCCACAGGCTACAGGTTCAGATATGGACAAACCTTTGGACAGTCAACTCACAATGCCCTGGGGATTAATGGAGGACAGAGGAAGACAGACGTACAGACGTAATTCCACATACAGTCATCCATCCCCTGGAACAGTGATTAAATGGAGATGGTTTAAGCACCACTCAAAACAATTGTCCCACATGTTTGAATGTACGCAGCAAGATCTAGAAATGACCACCATGGGAGCATGACATCTATAACACTGATGCACTGATCTCAATGCAATACAATATACTGGATTTGACAGCTCACTTGAGATAATGCTAAATGCAAAGCAGCAAAACATAATGAATAAATATCATTTTATTGAACCACTTGTAGCCTTTTCAACACTTTAAGTGAAGGAAACGTCTCACAAACTGCTGTCAATTCATCACGTGGGTGATTGCACAAGACCATTTCATGAAACGCAGCACGTTTGCACATAATATTGCACATACTGTTATTACTGTAAAGCATGCCGGCCAGTGGCTCTCTCTTGACATGCTAGGGACTGACCATCACAGATGGAAATTCAGAATGTTTAGGCTGCATCCAGTTTCACTGCTGACCTGAGAGAAAACACGAACAATGTGTAGAAATAGCATTTCAACCGTTTCTTTCCAATATTAAAATGACCAGTCGCAGAGCGAGATGTAAAGCATGATAATACCATCTGTGTTTTTCAGCAAAGGAGTGTTTGTGCTTGTCAGAGAAATAGGCAGAAGCTCCGTGTCTTGGATTATTGTTCTGTGGTCAGAGTAGGGTTCCCTTGGGACTGAGGTTCTGGCTGCCTGCTTGACCAGTCGCTCTTGGCTAACAGATCCAGCCTGGACCCCTCCAAACTCAGCCATTGTGAGGGAAGTCTGAAAAAGGGAAAAGCATGAATTATCGGGAGGGATAAAAGGGGGTAAATATGTAATGTGGGTGGACTGTCCCTGTAACTACTGGTTGTAAGTCACTCTGGATAAGGGCGTAAATGTATATGTTCTGGCGTTAAATTACGCTGTGACGGGTGAATTCCATGTTGTCACGAGGAGGAAGGACTTTATAGAACTTGATCTGAAGCTGAAGGAGCGTGCAAGTCTCTGCCCACTCACTGATTGCCCCGAAGGGACAGATTTTTATTTCCTGCTTTGCACTTGTCACTGTTATCATTAGTGCTCATGCATGGTGAGAATGTGCATGCAGTCCCGCCCGGTGCTCAGATTAGAGCCTTACCACACATTCCACAGTGCTTCCGTAGTGGCGACAGTCACTCTACTCCCAAATTGACTACTTGTTTGTACCTATACAGCAGACACTCACCTCTTTGATGTCTTGGTTTCTTTGCGCTGAGGTCCTCCTCCAGCCCCAAACAGCCTGGCCCAGCGCAGCCCCTGTGGAGAATGGCCCTCCATGGCACCAATCCCAATCTGCTGCTTCCTACTTTCAGACTGTTTCATGGTGCTTTCCTCATTCCACTGATTGTCTTGATTGCTCTCAGAAGTCATCATCACCCCCTCTATGACAGATGGCTGCCTCAGCCACCATCCAGCAGCAGAGTCTGACTCGCTGCTGCCTCCCAGTGGCCAGCTGAACAACGTGCACTGGCCTGTCACGTTTACGGAGACTGTCTTTTGGATGCGGTCCTGAGAATCCAGACACGCCATCTGTGACCGGGGCGCCATCTCTCGGTCCTGCACTGGTATTCTTTCAGAGTTGATTCCACGTCCCTTCAACTTATTGGACGGGATTTCTGTCATTTGGCGGAAAGAGCAAGCTGATTGGGCAAGCTGTCCAGGATGAGAAGAAGGCGTCTGATGGGGTTTGTTCTCAATCAGGCGAGACTCAGAGAGCAGGTGTAGGTCAAAAGGCAGAGCAGAGAGTGGCTGCAGGAGCAAGACGAGCTCCTGATAATGTGTCCAACATGGTCCCTGCCACTGTGAGAGGAAACCCCAGTGGCGGTAGAACATCTGGATAACGTCTAGAGACAAAAGATGAGGTGACTTCCTGGGTACCCTCATAAAACATATAAGTAGTACCGACATTTACCTCGACAGCTATGCAGGTGACTGAACCAGAACCCCAAGGCCTGTGAACTGGCAAACAAAATACAAAAACACAAAGCTTGAGAAAATAAAATCACACAGAGAGTTACAGGAAAGCAAGCAGGCTTACTTGAGCAGACCCAGTATAAAGGCATTAAATCTCAGGCTGTTCTTGTTGAGCTGCGAGCATTTCTTCACTATGGAGACCAGGCTGTGGAGCCCCTGGGTGGATGGGCCTGCAGTAAACAAGACGAAGCGTCCATCATAATACAAACTTGTCACCTGTGTTTACAGCAGTCTATACGGACCTGGGCGTGTAGAGGCTAGAACCACGTCCCAGGGATGATTGCGTCGCTGCCCCACAATCAGGTCCAGTTTATACGGTTTAAGCTCATCCCACAGTATACTGCTGATGGCTGGACATAGATGTTTAAGGACCAGGTGACTAAGAGCAGGATTCAGTGAGCTGTTCCCTACTCTGATCTGTTCTCAGAAGATAAACAATTACCCCAGATTAGTGTATAATGAACATTATTAATGAATAATGTAATGTATTAAAGTATAAACTAATATAGTTTTCTTTTTTGATCTACCTTCTCATCTGGGTTTTGAGAGCTGTTCTCAAAATGTTCTGTGATCCTGTCCACTGCTGAGCTCACAGCTTTCAGAAACGCTAGAGAAAGGCAAGAGGGTTGAATATCATTGTCCATAATTTCCACGTTTTAATCTACGTTGAAAATATCTGGCAAGGTTACACAGGCCCAATGCAGAACATACAGTACGTAGAGAAAGAAGGACATGAAATTAGACTCTGTGGTAATGATGAGAAAGCAAACTGGGATCATCTCAAATGCACACGCAAACACACATATGCAAGTGGATTAGCCAATCATAGGCAGAGGAGGGGGAAGTAGGTCACAAATCAAAGGAAGCCCCTTCGGGGAAGTGAAGGCACTGCTGCAGAGTGGGCTGTCTCTCATTATCCCTGCACAGGGAGACAAGCAACACACCAGAGGGATGAACTGTCTCCAAAATCCAACCCAGCACTCTGCCTTCTGTCACAAAACTAAGTGCCAGAATAAAAATGTATCTTCTACCATTTCGGGAAATGTTGAGCACTACTATTTTGTGCCATTTGTACTCTGCTTCTTTTGGCTGGTACCTTTTTTCTGCAGCAGATCAATAGAGAGTGGCTCAGTAGAGGCGTCTGGAGATAAGATGAACTTCTCAGGTGGCCTGTCTGTCACGCAGGCAGACACACTCTGCTGCATCTGCTGAAGTTTCCACAGGAAGCCTGAACAGAACCATGCAAACAACATGCATCTGTCATACTGTCACCACTGCAAAGTGGTCTGCCAAATACTTACGGCGTGGCAGCAGCTCTTTTGAGGCGTGGGAGTTTGGAGAGAGGTCACAGCCTTGACCGCTGTGTCCCCAAGAAGACGGAGGCCGGGGAGAAGTAATGGAGGTGGGGCAGGGTGGAGAGTTAAGCGAGGTCACAGAGGTTAGGGCAGGACCAAAGCTGGAGGCTTTGAGCATGAGAGCGGGACCCGTGGACTCTTTCTCAAATGTCAATGGACCAATGGGTTGAAACAGGGGAACTCCCATGGGTGTGGGGCTCTGGTTTTGGTTTGATCCTATGACTGTCTGCTTTTGGTTTAAGTTGGTTAACTGAATCCCATGTTGGCTACTTGTTTGACCGTAATGTTGTCTAGAGGGGTCGTCTGAGATGGTGTGAGGGCTAGTAACATGAGTCCAGTTGCTGCGAAGGTGCTTTGGGACAGGGCTGGGGGTACAAGTGGAGCAAGTGTCTGAACTGGACGTTCCCAATGGCGATGGACGAACAAGGGCGGGAATCGCTTTGCTTTTGCCTTTGCCCTTGCTCGATTTGCAGAGGTACTGGCTCAGCAGAGAGCCCAGGGGGCGCTGTTTTCCCGCAGGGGGCTGTAGGATAAAAGGCTGAATTGGCAGAGATGTGGGTCTCTGCTCCTTGCTGTAGCGAACCACGGTGGGATCTGAGGAGCACGCCTCTGGGCGATACACAAGTCATTAAACAGCAGGTGTTAATTAAACAGTAAAAGCCATTTACATTTAAAGCATTTATTAGACACACATTATCCAGAGATAAATTTGATATAATAGCTTTTATATTTTTCAGCACACTCACCAGCAGTTTTTGAGCCGGTTGCGATGCAGTCCTCATGCGGATGATAGGATACTTTCCGATTGTCCCAACTAGTGGAAATGGCTTCAGCATCTTTACAAACTTCTGCTTTATTGGGGGAGAATGCTCTCAGTAGCTGTGTTGAATGAATTTCAGAGGAATGGTCTTCAGAGCTGGTCTTAAGGGAAGACATACTTCCATTTTCCTTCTTGCAAAGAGCAACCTCTGCATAGCTAGCAACATGGGGTTGGTTTGGAGGTGAGAACATGCCCGCACCAGTCTGCAGGTGACAGGGACAGCTTGGCAGACGAGGCAGAGCTTCAGACTTTGGTGAGAGAGTGAAATTGGTGATCGCCTCACAGCTACGTGACAGAGGGTCTTTTCTGCACAGTATCTTCTCAGGGGGTCCTCCAGGGTTTCTACTGGTCATCTCGTCAGCTTGTTCATCTTCCTTCTGGTGGAAGACATGGTCAAATTGTTTCTTAAATTTGTCAGATAGCTGTAATTAGTTTTACGGTCAACTATGTATCAACTAAAAAGTTGTGCTACTGATCTTTAAGTGACGTTATTGACAGGTTAATGCCTACCTTTTGCACCATAACATCAGGCTTGGTCTCCTCCCCTTCAACTTGCCTAAAAAGGAAGTACTCAAAGTGTGGCAATGGGCTGTTCTGGCTGTGGCCTTCAGAACAGCTGGTTACTGAGGACCAGGATGGGCTGGGTGATGACTGTGTGGACAGATCGCAGGGCACCAGCTTGTAGTAATTCTGGGTGGTAGCTGTTAGTCGAGTTTGAGTCTGGAGGCAAGAAGCCAAGTCAGATTCTTCCATAGATGACAGACCTCGTTCCATTCGGTAGATGTTGCAGTTTGGGTCCAGAGCCTGGGGGGACCAATAAAAGCCTGGGTTGGAGCCCTCTTGAGAGAGAGACTGTCCATCATGGAATTCACCATCAGGCTTATCGAAAGCATGCGACACAGCTGGAACAGCATTATTGGCTTTGTTGAAGATTGTGCTGAAGTTGACCAGCACTCCATCTGAGCTGTTGCAAGAAGAGTCACTTGCATTGTCTACATGGCCTTCCGTTAATGATCCTGGATGATGTCCAGAGCGCCGAAAGGCTTCCTGACTCAACGTTTGCTTATGGTTATTGAAAAGATGATTTTCTGGACCACACCAATCTTGTTCTTCAACCACTGGTGTTCTTCTAGAATTCCAGTGCCGGTGCTCTAACCCTTCCAGACAGAGCCCATCCAAAACTTTAGACATCACAATATTTTGACTAGGCAGCAATTTGGTTCTATTTTCAGGGATGTCTTTAATAACGCCACGGGAATCTCCGTGAAGCTGAAAAGAAAAGTCCTCTTGATATCTGTGCAAGTTGTCTCCCTCGAAGTCATCATCCTCGTCCTCATCCTGGTTACTATCTGCAAGGAAAGGATTTTGCCACCGTGGTGTTCCCCGTTCTCTTATCTGCTTCCCTTTTTTAACCTTGAGGTTTAATACATAATTTTCCGGTGTTGCTTTAGAAGACTTTTCTCCACCCTCTTCTCTAGAATTTGCACATTGTAAAAGGCTGCTGGACTTCACATCATCTCTATTCAGACCACCCTGGGAGGGTTCTGGGGCAGAACGGGTGTAGGTCAGGCTTAAAGAGCAGGGATGGCTGGGATGTTTCCACCCATGAAGCAAAGGTCCTTGGTGCATGATCAGGGTTTCTCCTGAGAGATTGTGGGAACTGTCCATCTCACCTGTCCACCAGTTAGAGGTGAGCAAGTTTAAAGCCTGGGCCTTAATTCAAATGGGTGACACCAGGATCGTGATGAAAAGGCCATGGAAATTTGAATGTAATTTCAGTATTGGGGTTTGGGATATTAGTTTCCAGAAGCATCTACAAAAATCAAGAAAACCAGATATGTTAAGCTTTCTAATGCCCTGTCCACATGGGAACATTCTTCTCTAAAACGGGACAATTTCTATCCAATTCATACGGAGAAAGGATGCATAAAAATACTGAGCCCTCAGCGTCGTCCATGACAGTGTTTCACTGAGCTATAACGATAAATTCAAACACATTCAGTATGAAGAATGAATGAAATGATCTCCACACTACACACTTACTAAACGAGGACACAGAGAATGAGAAACCATCTGTCCCCGCCTGCCGCGTACAGTTGTCCTTTAACATCCTTACTGAGGACTACACTGAGCATGCACACTGATTTATTCCACGAGACTGGACTCCAGGACATGGCACACTTATCTGGGCGCTCGGCATATGCACACAAATGAGGTTTGGTCATAGTGATGGGAGTTCTGGCATCTGAGAGATGTGTAAATAATCTATACAACAATACACCTTATTGTATAGTTCATTCTTTACAATAAAAGGAGTAAAAACCCAAGTAGTCCCTGTCTCTCTTAAGTCTTTTATTGTGAAATGTCATCACTGTTGATGAAGATGGATTCGATTTGGTGGAACTGTTGACAGCCAATCACATCTGTCCAAAGGGATATAATCTGTAAACGATAACATCTGGTATAGAGAGAGGGACCCAATCTGCTGAACCCACACAACCCCATCCACCCCAGACCCCCACCGCTTCTCAGACAACAACAACAACAACTGAGAATTAATGCCCCAGATATTTCAACAGACTCGTCACTGAACAGCATATTCTAGAAAACCATTAGTCACCATTTTAATAGAATATTGTGATGCTGGGCATCAGTGGAAAATTATTCCCAGGTTCTGTTTAGTATTCCGAACCAGAAGAATGACTACATTTCAGAAATGAGAACTGCTTTACATCTTCACTTTGGTGGGATTCAGGAAAAGATCTTTGTCCTGAATATTCAGACTGTGAACCAGAGCCTGATTGAATCGTTTAATATCTACAGTTCATAGTAAGATCCAGTAATCATACACAGAACTGCACTGGGTCGTTTTTAAGATCCCGAGTATATGGCATGCATCTGTATAGATGCCAGGAGGATCATGTCAATATGGGGGGACACACCCCCATATCCACACTAAAGGAAAATTCCATCAAACGCACCGCGACGTAAATCGTTTCTTTCGCTAGTTATTTTTATTAAAACGAGCAAAGGAGAAATAACTTCATGCACATGACCGGACACGGTGCCGAACGTTCCAACGAATAATTTAAAAAAAGGACCAGAATACAGAATGTAGGTCAGGGGCTGACTGTCCTTAAAAAAAGCCGCGACACGATTCCCTCATGCCCCCATAATAAAGCCTTATTATAAGCAGCCCCCAGCCCGCGTGTCGGTAAGTGTTGTGGGGTGTGGGAGGAAGCCCGACCTACCCCGTCCTTCGTGCCAGCCGTCCTGGAGGGACGTGGGTCGTGTCGGCGCAGCGGAGCGGTGGTGGGAGGTTTTCCCGGGATGACCGGGCGTCGGTGCGTCACTGCGCACAACTTGCGCGTCTCCTTTAGGGGTCATTACAACCCCGACAACAAACTCGTCCCTCGTCCGACGTGAAAACATCGATTATTCCCTCTGGGTTTCATAAACCTCGGTTTTTATTATTTCAGCAATCAAGAAACGGTCAGTTATTAGGATTTTTGCCATAATACATAACATAAGAAAGTACAAGTGAATAAAAGCAGCATTGCCATACATACATGCCAATGTAGAAAGAAAAGGATTTATATTACACATGCAAATCTAGTCAAGACAGCAAAAAAATGTTTGTCTTTTATGTTGTAGAACATTCATCTCGTTCACGTTTCCACCAACTCATCAAGATCAGTTCAAATCTGAGTGTTGAACAGTGCTCTTCAGTGGGGGTGCTCTTCACTTCCTATTGGTCAGTCGCACAGCTGAAAAGCCTCATGAACCACACTCACCTATAAACCAGAAGACCCAGGTTCAAACCCCACTTACTACCATTGTGTCCCTGAGCAAGACACTTAACCCTGAGTGTCTCCAGGGGGGGACTGTCCCTGTAACTACTGATTGTAAGTTGCTCTGTATAAGGGCGTCTGATAAATGCCATAATTGTAAATGAATAAAATAGTAAGGAGACATAAATTGTCATCGTTGTATTTGTTTATTGAAGAATATTAATTCCCTGTAATGTTTTAGAAAAAAAGAATGAGGTTTAATTCAACATCCACAGTCTCAGTGTTCAGAGGAAAAGAATATTCCCATTTTAGGAGCTCTTTTTTTTAATCCATAGCACAGGGACGTACTGTGGGTGGGAGTCTGTCGTGACCCCTTCAAACGTCCCCGATGGCAGCAGTCACGGTAGCATCACCAGCTCACACTGCTGCTCTACAGGTGAGGGGGTGCGAGGGCGGGTTTATAGCTGCTGGTTCTCTGGAATGGTCCGGTACATCTGTGGTGAGGACTCAGCCACAGGGGAACCAGCAGCAGAGGAGCGCATGAACAGGGCGGGCCGAGTCTTGATTGGCCGACGCAGGAAACCTCCAGAAGTGACCAGGTCGCCGTATCCACGCGCGTGGGAGAACGCATAACCTGAGCGGCGTGTGCTGATTCGCCGAGGCCGGATGCGACGAGGGGGAGGAGGGGGAGGGGCTTTAGCCTGTCTCACTTTGTGCCGCACCTGGACAGAGACGAAGGGGCATAGAGGGAGGGAGTGAAACTGATCAGAAGATGTCCAGGGGGTCTGAGACATTCTGAGAGTGACATTCTGTGACTAAGTTCAGGTTTCTGATTCAGGCAGCCCGGGCCGACCAGACCTCTGCTATGGGGTCTGTCTCTAATGCCCAGTTTCCTGCTTTGTTATGAACCTACTGCAGTTTTTATTGCAATGTGTGTGTGTGTGTGTGTGTGTTTGCACCTTATCATTGATATTAGGCTTCAGCTGTAGCCGTAGGAAGCGATAGGCCAACACAGGCAGGACACACAGAATGGATGTGAGAAAGACGGTCAGCCACACGTTGGGCTGATTCAGGGAGTTTCTGGCCACACCTGAAACCCAAACAGACCGATCACATCAAGCAGTGCGTCACAATGCGTCCACTGGGGGTGGACAAAGAGGGAGGGGACTTACCTATGAATGGGAACGAGGAGGGGAAGATGAGGTACATGCCGTTGCTGTACATAGTGAAGGAGACGGCGAAATACACGGACATGCTGCCCCACAAGAAGAACTGATTCACCGCTGTCCAATAAAACGTGTCCAGACCCAGCTTAACAAAGGCACAGAAGCCATCAATAAGCAAGCGCTTCTATAACGGTCACAATCATTGCTGAGGGATGGACGCGTATGGTTTTTACTAATATTGGTGCTAGATGCTAACTACCGTAAAGTCAAAGATTTACATAAGTAGCTTAATAGCTAAAACCCAAAAATATCCATCATGCTGATTGTACATGTGAGAATGAGGAAGAAGCATCCATGAGAGCTGTCAGTCAAATTTAAACCATGCTGACAGAAGCAATCAAGCACCAACTACAAAAAAATGTAGTTAGTTTATCTTCTTCAAGAAACAGATAACTACAGCGTGGTTATTTCTTGTTTAATCTATTTATGTAAAAATTACTTTATACTAACATACTAACCACACAGTTCAGCACTGTGCTTGGCACCAGTATGAAGATATCTATTGTCATTTCAAATTGTATATGTACAATATAAATATTCTAAAAAATTATATTATAAAATATTATAAAAAAATGGTGATGTTGTTGGCAGAATGGCAGTCGTCAGGAACTGGCTCCAGACGGGGCACTATGGCTCTGCAATTCTCTGTGTTTGTTCCCAATCGTCCTGATCGTGTGCAGCTTTTCGGTATAAATGTTTGCCATTTGTGCTTTGTCCTTATCGGGTCCTTAACATGTCTGTCATGTGTTGCTGCGTGAAGCCACGTGCCGTTTGTGATAAGCCGTGCGAGTTTTGTGGGGTTAAGGACATACTTGCATGTTGACGGCTACAAGCAGACACGTCTGGGCCAGCAGGGCAAAGGACTGGTAATCGGCAATGTCCTTGCCGTCATCGCGCACCGTGTCGTGTATGGCTGCGTAGGGGATGAAGAAAAGCACCAGGGAGCTGTAGCAGCTGTGCATCAGGCAGCCCACAAACGCCCGTGCACTGAAGTACATGTTCAGCTGGCCAGGACCGTATAACTGGGGGTACTGGAAGCTCCACCGGTCATTCACGTCCTGTAGAGGCAAGTTCAAAAGCCACTTACTACCATCCCTAAACATGACACTTAAACCTGAGCTGCTCCAGGGGGACTGTCCCTGTAACCACTGAGTTGCCCTGGATAAAAGTGTCTTTTAAATGTCACCTAGACAAACGTAAATTTACCTGATCAAAGAGACTAAGGCCGAGGACAGGTAGCGCCGTGTACACCAAGTTGTACAGGGTAATGAACCATTCATCATATACTGTCTATGAGGAGAGTAAAGAACAACAACAAAATGTTTTGAATTGGACATTGGACAAATATGGCCACAGTGAACCATATTTCCATCTTGTCTGGCCAACTTTTACTTTCTCTTACCTGTGCAGAAAAGCCACAGAAGAATCCGTACCAGAAGTGTACAAAGGTGAAAGTGAAGTTCTTGTAGAAGAAGTAGCACAGGAACTTGCACATGCGCAAGTAAGACCACCGTCCATGTACCAGAAGGAGGCGCTGCAGGTAGCGGAACTGAGCAAAGGAATAGTCACTGGAGAGCACCGCCTGCATGCCCTCCTGCCCGCTGATGCCAACACCAATGTGGGCCACTGGAGGAAGATGAGGCAAAGAAAAAGTTGAGGACCTATAAAGTTTCTGTCCCGTGTTTCTTCTTGCTGTTATAAAACACACCCTTGATCATGCTGACATCATTGGCTCCATCCCCAATGGCCAGGGTGACAGCTTTCTTGTGCTGCTTCACCAGTTCCACCACCTGGGCCTTCTGCAAGGGTGTCACCCGACAGCAGATCACTGCCTGGCACATACAAGCCGTCCTCAGGAGCTCCAGCCTCAGGTCTTCTTGAAGAGCAAAGGCCTGAGGAGAAATTGATGGTGAACTGGTTAAAGTGGTCATAAAGGGTCAAGCCCAACCTGTAATCAGCTAGAATGAGTTATTAAGAATTGAAAAAGTTTTATATCAGACTTTACATCGAAAATTAAATTGTATTATCTTGCTTACAAGACTATGTCCATTGATGACAAGACCATACTCCCCATCCACCTTCTCATCCTCCACCACCAGAGACTTTTTAGCCAAGATTCCACTCTTGAGGAAAGGTGGATCATCTGAAGATCCTGGGCACATTTTCCTTCTTGCATTCCTGCCAGTGATTGACAAATAAATTGAGGGTTGTGAGGCAAAATATAGTTTCCAGAAGGTCTGTTCACATTTTTACACCATGGAGGTCCATGTAGATATTGACTGTCTGCATGTTCAGGATAACATCACACAGCAGTTACGACATACAGCAGTTCCTCCTTTACTTCTTCTGCTGTGTTCGCTGCCACAGTGAAGACCTCTTTCATCTCCTCCCTCAGCATGTTGCAGGAGTAGCCGATATTCTCAGCCGTCTCTGTAATGCAAAACACTCAAAATTGAATGAAGGCATTCTTTGAAAAAGAGTGATGATTTTTTGACATTGTGATACAACACAGCAGGCCTTTAACCCATCATCTTGGTGAGCAGTGGGCATTCATCAAAGGTGCCCAAGAAGTAGGACGGTAGTGTGTGTGGGGACGGTAGTGTGTGTGGAAGCAGTGTGTGGGGACAGTAGTGTGTGTGTGGGGACAGTAGTGTGTGTGGAAGCAGTGTGTGGGGACGGTACTTTGCTCAGGACGGTAGTGTGTGTGGGGACGGTAGTGTGTGTGGAAGCAGTGTGTGGGGACGGTACTTTGCTCAGGACGGTAGTGTGTGTGGGGACGGTAGTGTGTGTGGAAGCAGTGTGTGGGGACAGTAGTGTGTGTGTGGGGACAGTAGTGTGTGTGGAAGCAGTGTGTGGGGATGGTACTTTGCTCAGGACGGTAGTGTGTGTGGAAGCAGTGTGTGGGGACAGTACTTTGCTCAGGATGGTAGTGTGTGTGGGGACGGTAGTGTGTGTGGAAGCAGTGTGTGGGGACGGTATTTTCCTCAGGACGGTAGTGTGTGTGTGGGGATAGTAGTGTGTGGAAGCAGTGTGTGGGGACGGTAGTGTGTGTGGAAGCAGTGTGTGGGGACGGTAGTGTGTGTGGAAGCAGTGTGTGGGGACAGTAGTGTGTGTGGAAGCAGTGTGTGGGGATGGTACTTTGCTCAGGACGGTAGTGTGTGTGGGGACGGTACTGTGTGTGGAAGCAGTGTGTGGGGACGATAGTGTGTGTGGAAGCAGTGTGTGGGGACGGTACTTTGCTCAGGACGGTAGTGTGTGTGGGGACGGTAGTGTGTGTGGAAGCAGTGTGTGGGGACGGTAGTGTGTGTGGAAGCAGTGTGTGGGTACGGTACTTTGCTCAGGACGGTAGTGTGTGTGGGGACGGTAGTGTGTGTGGAAGCAGTGTGTGGGGACAGTAGTGTGTGTGGAAGCAGTGTGTGGGGACGGTACTTTGCTCAGGACGGTAGTGTGTGTGGGGACGGTAGTGTGTGTGGAAGCAGTGTGTTGGGACAGTAGTGTGTGTGGAAGCAGTGTGTGGGGACAGTAGTGTGTGTGTGGGGACAGTAGTGTGTGTGGAAGCAGTGTGTGGGGACAGTAGTGTGTGTGTGGGGACAGTAGTGTGTGTGGAAGCAGTGTGTGGGGACGGTACTTTGCTCAGTTGTACCTAGGCGGTTCGGGATTTGAACCGGCAAGCTTACAATTACAGATCTGCTTCTTTTTAATATTATAAACAAAATAAACTACAGCATAAAATAACTAAAATATCTCAGGGTGGTAGTAGCCTAGTGGGTAACACACTCGCCTATGAACCAGAAGACCAGGTTCAAACCCCACTTACTACCATTGTGTCCCTGAGCAAGACACTTAACCCTAAACTGCTCCAGGGGGAGACTGTCCCTGTAACTACTGACTGTAAGGAGCTCTGGATAAGGACGTCTGGTAAATGCTGTAAATGTAAAATCAGTAGATTAAATGAGACTGGGTTTCAATTGAGAGCAACGTACCTTCAGGGTTCCTTAAAAATGAATGTTTGAAGTGATTCGGGGCGGAGCTGTAATGTTATGTACTGTAATGCCCAGTGGATCTGGTCTCACCCTGCTTGTCACCAGTCAGCACCCAAATCTTGATGTCAGCCTTAGCGAGCTGCTCAATGGTCTGAGGCACCCCATCCTGCAACTTATCTTCCACGGCAGAAGCACCTAAAAGCTGACCACAACAAGCACATGAACTTTACACGGAATATTCCGACAGAGGTAAACGTAAAATCAAATTGTGCCCACGCCAGTTTCCATTCGATACGAATACGTTAATTGAGTCTCGCTTTAAAGATTGCTGAGAGTCACCTGCAGCTCTTTCTCAATCTCCTCATAGATGGCATCCAGCTTCTCTTCTCGGTCCTCCAAAGAGGTACTGGCCGCGTGGTGACGCAGTCTCCACTCCTCGAAGTACTCCTCATCCAAGTCTTTGTAGGCCAGCACCAGAGTCCGAAGGCCATCACCTGCATATTCCTGACCAGCAGGGACAGAGACATTTCTTTATTTTTTTGCCGTGACAGTCCAGACGAGGACACTTGCAGCGGCGGTGGCACAAACGCACTCACATTGAGGTGTTCAGTGGTGACCTCCATCAGTTTCGAGCAGGAGGGATGTAGCCTCTCATAAATAATGGTGTCCGCTCCTTTGCAATAGAGGGTCAGTTTCCCTTCTGGACTACGCACTAGGAGACACACACACACACACACACACACACACACACATTAAATGTGCTGGCCACTACTTCAGTTCAGTAAAAATCACTTCTTCATGACATAGTTTATCCACAGCATAAATTCATAGTTACCAATGACAGACATCCTCTTTCGAACATTGTTGAAGTCCAGCACAGCCAGCAGCTCATAGGTGATGCTGGTGCCCATCTCTATCACCTCAATGCTCTCCGGCGTCCGAGCTTTAAACACAAAGCCAAAGTTCCTTGCTGCTGTGACCAGGGCTCCTTCATCCGGGGACTGCGCCTGATACACCAACTCACCTACGCGAGGAGAGCAGAGGTCAAGCAAGTCCTCATTCCTCAAACATTGGACTGCTGAACCAAGCACATGCCTGGAAAACCCCCAGCAGGTGGCACTCACCCTCCTTCTTCTCCTCTGGCATGACGGTGTGGCAGAGCGCCAGCAGGCGGAAGAAGGCCTGAACCTCTGCAGAACCCTGCTTCACTGCCTCCAACAGACTGAGGTCGTGAAAACGAAACTTGGGGTCAGCCAGCCGGTTCCAGCTGAAGTCCACGTGTTCGGTCTTCTGTGAGATGCATGAGAATTTGCATTTGCTAGCTGTCAGATTTGGCTTCACAAAATGAAATAAAGATTTCGTACTAGTCAAATGATCAAACGCATGTCATATCGAAATGTAAAAATCTGCATACCTCTGTAATCTCCATTCTCTGTCCAGTGAAATCCAAGACATCCCCTACAGAATGGTATGAAAAAGGTTTTTTCCAAAAACCACACATTCACAATATCATAAATTTCCTCAATGATGAGCTTTTGGAATGATTGAAAAGCATTGAATGGAAGTCTGCTGATGTCTTGGGAAACAGAAAATCTCACCATAAGACCTGCCATTGATGGAGCATTTGTTGAACGTCATGATGTTCTGTGTGAGCGTGCCAGTCTTATCACTAAAGATGTATTTAATCTGGCCCAGCTCCTCGTTCAGAGTAGTGGTGCGAGCTTGGGCTGGTGTGTCACTGTTGGTGTGGTACATCTTCCTGTCCCAGTCAATGTAGTAGCTGTTGCCCAAGCGAATAATCTCCACACTGACCCACAAAAAAACAGGGGACAGAGACTCGTCATATTTGTTGCTGAGTAGGTACTCAAATTGGACAGTCAAGCCCGACCTTTTGTAATGTGAGAAGTAAACCTGCACAGGCAGACCTGACATAGAGAGAGATGGGCACTACTGTGTTGAGAATGATGACGTAGGACCAGAACGTGAGGAAGGCAGAGAAGGCGGCGTTGGCCCCATTTTGGCGGGGGAGGAAGACAGTGAAAACTGAGCCATCCTGGTATTCCCAGATCCCCTTTCCAATAGCCAGGACAGTACACATGAACACCAAGAACCCAAAGATCTGTCAAAAGTTACAACAGAATGTACCATAAATAAACCATAGAATGTACCAATGTACCATATGTATGCTATACAGTGTGTGTATAATATACTTACACAAAGCACCAATACATTCATCAAATGATCAATGCTGGTGCGCTTGAACATTGTCTTCCCACAGTTTTGCATCAACTTTGTGTCTTGACCTGAGAAGGACACAATGATGGTTGTATTACATAAATATAATTTTCACTATTTTTCTTCACTATTTGCAAAAAGTATGATATCAAGTATCATATGATATAAAAGTATCATCCTACTCAATAACACCCTCATCTATGAACCAGAACATAATAAAATCACAGGTTCAAACCCCACTTACGACCATTGTGTCCCTGAGCAAGACACTTAACTCCAGGGGGACTGTCTGTAACTACTGATGGTAAGGCGCTCTGATTAAGGTTTTCTGCTAAATGCTTTAAATGTAAATGAGCAAAGGAGAGTAAATACTTTACCGTAATATAACACTTTAGTATTCACTAAATATTTAAAATATCTTGCTACATTTTTGCTCTGAGGTTGAAAACAAACTGAGTCCCATGAAGTCCCACAGGGATCAATTTCAGGTCCATATATATTGACCAGCTTTGAGTAAAATTCAGGTGAGCTTTAATTATTGCATATGCATTTTTCAATGTGTGTAAACATTTTATATTTAAATGAGTCAGAGTCTTCCCTACGTTCCCAAGGGCCCATATGCTCATCTACAACTTTGGGTTGGCATTCATTTTACTTCCTTTGCTAATTACCTAGGAGAGGACTAAGGTTGTCCAAGTCTGAAGCCCTCCATGATGAGAGTTGGAGACACCTGCACTGGGAACACAGGACCTTGGGAACATCGATGCAGCTATGTACAGCCATGGGGAGCTATGACATTTTCTCATACCTCCAAAGATGACCAAGCCAAAGCACCACTCTGTGTTCCTTAGGGTGCAGCCTCTCAGCAGTATCTTCTCATTGTCGAGAGCGTACGTATGGCTTTGGAAGGTGAGGTTCCCAGTGAACTTATCCAGACGATTGTTTGGGGGCTCACATCGAACCTCCCCTATGAGTACAAATTGAAATCAGATCTTAGACACAGCATATTTGTTAAGGTTTGTTAAAGTTTCAATTAGTTTAACCGTGTACAGTTTCATCTCTTGCTTTAAATGAAGGTTTCAGGTTTAAATGCTGAGTGTTTCTTATATGATTTTTAAAAAGAGATTTACATTTACAGCATATAGGAGATGCCCTTATCCAGAACAACTTAGAATGAGTAATGTCGTGGCCTGACATTGTGTGGTTCCACGTTACGGTCCAGAGTCCTGATTGTATAAATCTACCCTGGCTGGGTATTCTTGTTGTTGGGTCGTTGTGCCTTGGAATAAATGCCCTGTCTGTGTAAGTTGTGCAATTGCATCCTATGTTTCCTGCTGGCATGAATTTGAGTCACAGGAACGGTCCCCCTGGAGACACTCTTGCTCAGGGACACAGTGTTAGTGGGTGGGCTTTAAGGTGTTTGTGGTCTTCTAGTTCCACCCCGGCACCATTCCCTAATCATACTTACATCTATCTTCGTTTGACTTACCATCAAATGCAGACAGTTGCTCTATACTGTCACCCATGTCTCCAGTGACGGTCAAAGCCTGTTTCACTTTCAAATTAGTCTCCCTGAAGAGTGAAAAACAACAAGAAAGAGTGAAGTTCTTTAATCTTTGAAAAAACGTCTACAGACTAGGATGTCTGCTGAAATAAACGTGAGGGGTGTATGTAATTCTGACCCGTCCAGCTCAGCTGTTTCAATGTAGACCAGGTTCAAAGGCTCACTGCTGGACAACAAGAGAAGATCTGCCTGAAATATCAAAACAACATGGGAACTTTCAGATTGCAAATGAATTTTCATTCCTTAGTTCAATTTAGCTTTCAAACCCTCTCACCGTCACAAACTGGTTGCTCTCCAGCTTTATGATGTCGCCTACTTGAACATTCATCCATTTCTCACTTTTTAGCCTGAGTGGTTCAGAAGGAAAGGACGTGAATGAAAAATGAACAATTGTCAACAATGCAATCAATCAACAATTGAACGAGCATTTTGATATGATCTGATGTGCTTGTCTGCATCAGGCCAAAAATGAAAGTACCACCATTGATTAGGCAGAAAGAACTCACTCTCCATTGAGAAGCACCTCCACCTTTCGATTGTTCACCTGTCTGTCACTTCTGTGTCTATTCTGACGGGCCAAGAAATGGAAAGATTTTAACAGAGAAAGAGCAATTTTACAGGGATAAAGCTTGCTTAACAACTCACAATGTCATCTGAGGCATCTTTGGCTGCTGTCATTGAGAGCACCAGCAGCAGAGGCACCACGGTTGTAAACCACGCCAGTGAAGAAATCTCTGGAATCAACTAGAAAGGAGACAGAGAGAATTTTCCACTGGATGTTTTGTGGACACTTTGGCTAAAGGTTGTTCGTTGCAGACTTTTTAACAAAAAGGAACTGAGTGGCTCAATAATTATTTAGTGCTTCTGCTTCTAATGAGAGCAGTGAAAGTCCTTTCAGATAAATACCTGCAGAATGAGGAGGCACAAGAAGTAGGCATTGGCCAACCTCTGAAACTGCTCGAACAGATTGAGGGGCAGGAACGTGAGCAAATTGTATTTGGAGGTCTTGATGGCATTATTCTGGAGAGAAGATGAAAATCAGTGAGCACATTCCCTACGTACAATATAACACACGAGTTAGTCTCAACACTCACAGCATATTTATATGACAGGTTAAACTCTCTGTCATTGGCTCGTAGATGCCGCTCCACCTCTGGAAGTTAGAGAAAACAAGAACTTTAAAAATAACTTTAAATTAGCACATTAAACATCTTAAATGTATGTTGAACAAGACGACCATACCCCATATCCCTGAGCAAGACACTGAACCCTGAGTTGCTCCATGGAGACTGTCCCTGCTGATTTTAAGTCATTCTGAATAAGGGTGTTCGCTAAATAGCATAAATGTTGCTTTTACAGTGTTCTTTTTACAAGTATCTATAACAATAGGTACAGAGTAGCTAAATGCAATATACTGTACCTAAAATGAACGTTAGACACATTTTACGTCATTTACCAGAGGCCCTTACAATCAGTAGTTACAGGGACAGTCCCCCCCTGGAGACACTCAGGGTTAAGTGTCTTGCTCAGGGACACGATGGTAGTAAGTGGGATTTGAACCTGGGTCTTCTGGTTCATAGGCGAGTGTGTTTTACCACCCATTTTATTACATAATATGTATACACGCACTGTAATAAGGCCTTAAGTGTGACTGCGGTGCAATTGGAAAATGTGGGATCCTATCAGTGATCTGTGTGCCGTTACCCTGAACCTTCTTCCCACCGCACTCCAGACCTAACGAGGACAACAGAGAGCCCATCTTCAGTCCTTACATGTCCATGATTCAGCCAGCAAAGACAGTCAGAGGACGAGCCAGAAGACCATCCTGTAAAACAGGTTATTTGACTGAGAAACAATGCAGCGATGGAACCAGGAATGATAAGGCTCGCAGTATCCTGAGCTAGAGTTAATGTGGTTAATAATAAACCTGCCTGTGAAGGAAACGGCGAGTGTTATCAGGGGGTAGCTGCTAACAAAGGTACAATTTACTGACAAAAACCTGTAGACCTGCTGCAGCTTCAGACACAAAGTCGCTACCAACACTTATTACGTTGGTATAGCATGTTCTGGTATTTTGTTCAACAGCAATGCGGTTAGTTAGCAATGCTCCCATAGTTTCTGGCCTATTTGACACATCATTTGGGTTTGGGTTTATTTGAAATATTCTAAATGAAAACACACACCCAACGTGTGAATATGAACCTTGTCATGAATCTTATTCGTAGATTACAGGTTATTGGTTGAACTAAAATTGTCTGATGCCACAGAGCCTTTTTATAACATAAACACAAGTAATGAGAAATTAAAGCAGAAGTCTAACCATGTCTTGTAATGTCACCATGTACCTCAAGAGGTTATAGTTATGTATCAGTTATTTCAGGGTTATTGTACAGTAGTGAGAAAAGTGTTTGCCCCCTCTCTGATTTCTTACTTTGTTTGTCACATTGAAATGTTTCAAATCAAATAATTATTTTCAGTCAAAAACCAAATTTTAAAAAACCTAAAAAAAACAGGATTTTATTAAAAACATAACTTAACAGTGGTTCATTAGAACTGAGTTCACTAGAGCGCAATGACGACTCATCCAAGAGGTCACAAAACACCCCACAACAACATTAATTCTGCTGTCCACAAAAATTCCTGGAGAAGAATGTCCGGCCATCTGTTCGTGACCTCAATCTGACACGAACTTGGGTTCTGCAGCAGGACAATGATCAAAAACACAGCAACATGTCCAACTCTGATTGGCTGAAGAAAGCAGGATGAAGACTCCAGAGTGGCCCAGTAACAGTCCTGACCTAAATCCTATTGAGATGCCAAATACTTCATTGCAGTTGTTGGTAATAAGGGCGGCCCAACCTTATATCACGTTTAGGGGCAATCAGTTTACCACACAAGGCCATGAATGTTTGGAGGTTGTTTTTTCTCTCCTAAATAATAAAATCCTTCATTTAACTGCATTTTGTGTTCACCTGTGCTTTTTTGACTAATACAGGGAGTGCAGAATTATTAGGCAAGTTGTATTTTTGAGGAATAATTTTATTATTGAACAACCACCATGTTCTCAATGAACCCAAAAAACTCATTAATATCAAAGCTGAATGTTTTTGGAAGTAGTTTTTAGTTTGTTTTTATTTTTAGCTATTTTAGGGGGATATCTGTGTGTGCAGGTGACTATTACTGTGCACAATTATTAGGCAACTTAACAAAAAACAAATATATACCCATTTCAATTATTTATTTTTACCAGTGAAACCAATATAACATCTCCACATTCACAAATATACATTTCTGACATTCAAAAACAAATCAGCGACCAATATAGCCACCTTTCTTTGCAAAGACACTCAAAAGCCGGCCATCCATGGATTCTGTCAGTGTTTTGATCTGTTCACCATCAACATTGCGTGCAGCAGCAACCACAGCCTCCCAGACACTGTTCAGAGAGGAGTACTGTTTTCCCTCCTTGTAAATCTCACATTTGATGATGGACCACAGGTTCTCAATGGGGTTCAGATCAGGTGAACAAGGAGGCCATGTCATTAGTTTTTCTTCTTTTATACCCTTTCTTGCCAGCCACGCTGTGGAGTACTTGGACGTGTGTGATGGAGCATTGTCCTGCATGAAAATCATGTTTTTCTTGAAGGATGCAGACTTCTTCCTGTACAACTGCTTGAAGGTGTCTTCCAGAAACTGGCAGTAGGACTGGGAGTTGAGCTTGACTCCATCCTCAACCCGAAAAGGCCCCACAAGCTCATCTTTGATGATACCAGCCCAAACCAGTACTCCACCTTGCTGGCGTCTGAGTCGGACTGGAGCTCTCTGGCCTTTACCAATCCAGCCACGGGCCCATCAAGACTCACTCTCATTTCATCAGTCCCTAAAACCTTTCTTGGCCCGGTCTTGACGTTTCAGCTTGTGTGTCTTGTTCAGTGGTGGTCGTCTTTCAGCCTTTCTTACCTTGGCCATGTCTCTGAGTATTGCACACCTTGTTCTTTTGGGCACTCCAGTGATGTTGCAGCTCTGAAATATGGCCAAACTGGTGGCAAGTGGCATCTTGGCAGCTGCACGCTTGACTTTTCTCAGTTCATGGGCAGTTATTTTGCGCCTTGGTTTTTCCACACGCTTCTTGCGACCCTGTTGACTATTTTGAATGAAACGCTTGATTGTTCGATGATCACGCTTCAGAAGCTTTGCAATTTTAAGAGTGCTGCATCCCTCTGCAAGATATCTCACTATTTTTTACTTTTCTGAGCCTATCAAGTCCTTCTTTTGACCCATTTTGCCAAAGGAAAGAAGTTGCCTAATAATTATGCACACCTGATATAGGGTGTTGATGTCATTAGACCACACCCCTTCTCATTACAGAGATGCACATCACCTAATATGCTTAATTGGCAGTAGGCTTTCGAGCCTATACAGCTTGGAGTAAGACAACATGCATGAAGAGGATGATGTGGACAAAATACTCATTTGCCTAATAATTCTGCACTCCCTGTATTTAAATTTGTTTGATGACCTGAAACATTTGAATGTGACTGACATGAAAAAAGTATGAAAGAGAGGGGGCCAACACTTTTTCAGACCACTTCATATACAGCACTAGCATAACATCAGTGTAATTCCTCCTGATTTGGGGATCATTTGAAGCATTCTCTGAAGGTTTTAATCATGCATTTCAAGTTTTGTTATAATTTGGATTGGCGATTGGATAATGATAGCAGAACCGACAAAGCTAGTCATGAATCAACCAGTAACAGGTGTGCACTCTGATGTGCACAACTATCACAACCCTATAAAACCATAAACAGCTCACTGATTAACCTCTGTATTGCTGGAGAAAATGGAGAACAGCACCACCACACAGGCAGAGGAAGCCCTTTGAAACCAGGATACAAAGGCAGAAGTCCTAATCTCTGTCAGCGGATGGTTCATAACCCTGAAATTCGACCTCTCAGTGCACATAGTCCTCACACTGCCGTCCAACCCTCGATTTTATTAATCTTATCTCTCGCACTCCTCATTCGTAACTGCTGGGAACAGGTAAAGACACAATAAACTGCACACACCCTGCCCTTGTAAAACTAAGGAAAACACGCTCATGTGCATATTGCAAACTCTTCCCAGCATAGAAGTTATTCCCGACCAAACAGTGAAATAATCAAGTCAAGTGTTTAAGTCATTTTTGTTCATTATGGCCAAACATGTGCATTACCCTGCACTTCATGCAAGTGTCTGTCTAAAGTAAAATCAGTGTTTTTATTCCCATTCAAACATTTCAGATAAAGTATTTCAACTAATCACTTTAAACTTGGCCATGAAGGTCATCATGACCAAAGAAGAAACAGCCTTGACCCCCAACTCTACATGAAGATATGTCCTAGCTAACTGTCCATGATGTGTATGATGAGAATAAATTAGAATGATTGTACACTATAAAACTGACACAAATAAACCCAAAAAGTCATGAATAAAGACAAAAAAGACTCCTATTGACATACCTGGCAATAGTCCTTGTAGGAACTGTAGAGTTCGGACCACTTAAAAGAACATAATACAACTCATGTGACTCCAAATCCAAGCAGATATTTTCAAAGGAATACAATTTCCAAAAAGCCCTTCTGCCCCGAGAACCAGCCTCAGGTGGAGTGGACAATGGTGCAGTGTGGAGGGCGCGGCAGGTAGGGTGGATTCCTCGTTTCCTGAATGAGCAGGAGAATACTGACGTCAGTGGAGGGGCTCTGGACAGGAGGCATTCTGGGTGGAGGCCTGTTGGTTGGTGGGATACGATCCCGGGCCCGTCTTTAGACTGCACGGAGGGCGGGAGTCCACCCCCTCTACACCAACACCATTAGAGAGTCTATTAGAAACCCCAGCAGAAAGTGAGCAAACAATGGTGTGATCTTTGGACTGTGGAAGTGGTGAGAGTGAACAAGTGGCAATAAATAAACGGATGGGAGGAAGCCGCTGCTGCGCAAATAAAAAAATCCCATATGACCATGTATATGAAAAAAAGGTGTCCACAAAAACTGACCATATTACAAATGGTTACTGACCAGTGTGCTCCTACCATCCTCTCTGCATCCATGTCATGTCTGGAGACCTTTTCTCTCTCCATTCTGCAGATTACTCTCCGTTGCACAGGCTCATATGAGCTACATAGGCATTCATATTTTAATGCCAGAGGGCATCACAGCAAAATGTGTCCTCTGTCCTCAGTGTGTGTCTCAGTGGCACAGCAAAGTGTGTCCTCACTTGTCTCAGTGGCACCTTAGCAGTTTAAATCCTTCTGATTACAGGTCTGCTTCCTTACCTGCTAGGCCACCACTGACCGAATAGCAATCAAAACGATGTTTGGGCAGCTTTGGGAAGTCCGAGGAGACATGAGACCAGGGGCGATGGGGGCGAGGCAGAGGAAGAAGAAGGCCTTTTGGCCTTTGGTTGTTGACCTTGTGTGCGGTGACGTTTGCCTGTACATTTGTGGCCAGGCCTAGTTTCCTCCAAATGTGACACCTGGCACCAAAGACCAGAGAGTTTTGTTTCTCATTGTCTGAGAGTCCTTCCGGTGGCTTTTGGCAAACTCCAGGTGGGCTCCCTTTTACTAAGGCATGGCTTCCCTCTGGGCACTATACCTGATTGGTGTCTTTGCTGCAGAGTGGGGAAGTGGTGGCCTAGCGGCTAAGGAAGGTTCAAATCCCGACCCGCAAAACCAAAGCACCGTCCCCACACACTGCTCCCCGCTGCTCAAGGCTGATGGTCAAAAGCAGTGTCTGCACAATGACAATCACTTCACTTTCGGATGGTTGTCCTTCTAGAAGGTTCTCCTCTGTCCACTCTGGAGCCCTTCTCCCATGGTTACCCAGTTTAGGTGGCTGGCCAGCTCTATTAGCCATTCTCACCAGAAGATGCTACTATAGCAACAAAAATTCGGCCTGCCTCTCAGACATATTGGCATGGATGTCTGAGCAACACCTCCAACTCAACCTATCCAAAACCAAGATTCTGATCTTTCCGGGCAACAACTCCCCTCAGCAAAACCTTTCAATTCAAATTGGCTCGCTACTGTTAAAGTTTAAAGTGAAGTGATTGTCACATGTGATACACAGCAGCACAGCACACGGTGCACACAGTGAAATTTGTCCTCTGCATTTAACCCATCACCCTGAGTGAGCAGTGGGCGGCCATGACAGGTGCCCGGGGAGCAGTGTGGGGGGACGGTGCTTTGCTCAGTGGCACCTCAGTGGCACCTTGGCAGATCGGGATTCGAACCGGCAACCTTCTGATTACGGGGCCGCTTCCTTAACCGCTAGGCCACCACTGGGTTAACACCCACGGCGTCTGCAAAAAGCCTTGGAGTTTGGACTGATGACAAACTGAGTTTGAACCATCACGTTGCTCCGATCTCCAGATCCTGCAGGTTCACTCTCTACATTCGCAAGATTCGCCCTTTTCTCTCGCAACAGGCTACGCAGCTCCTCGTCCAGGCAATGGTCATCTCCAAACTCGACTACTGTAACTCTCTCCTGGCTGGAGCCTCTGCAGTCACCATAAAACCACTCCAGATGGTCCAAAATACGGCAGCCCGTCTTATCTTCAATCAGCCAAAATACACCCATGTTACACCTCTTCTTACCTCCCTCCACTGGCTCCTGGTAGCTGCTCGCATTGAGTTCAGATCCTTGATGCTGCCTACAGGGCTGTAAATGGAACTGCCCCCTCCTATATCAATACAATACTACCTAGCTACACCCCTGCACAGAAGCTACAATACTACCTCCTACATCAACACAATACTACCTAGCTACACTCCTGCACAGAAGCTACAATACTACCTCCTACATCAACACAATACTACCTAGCTACACTCCTGCACAGAAGCTACAATACTACCTCCTACATCAACACAATACTACCTAGCTACACTCCTGCACAGAAGCTACAATACTACCTCCTACATCAACACAATACTACCTAGCTACACTCCTGCACAGAAGCTACAATACTACCTCCTACATCAACACACTACTACCTAGCTACACTCCTGCACAGAAGCTACAATACTACCTCCTACATCAACACAATACTACCTAGCTACACTCCTGCACAGAAGCTACAATACTACCTCCTATATCAACACACTACTACCTAGCTACACCCCTGCACAGAAGCTACAATACTACCTCCTACATCAACACACTACTACCTAGCTACACCCCTGCACAGAAGCTACAATACTACCTCCTACATCAATACAATACTACCTAGCTACACCCCTGCACAGAAGCTACAATACTACCTCCTACATCAACACACTACTACCTAGCTACACTCCTGCACAGAAGCTACAATACTACCTCCTACATCAATACAATACTACCTAGCTACACCCCTGCACAGAAGCTACAATACTACCTCCTACATCAACACAATACTACCTAGCTACACTCCTGCACAGAAGCTACAATACTACCTCCTACATCAACACAATACTACCTAGCTACACTCCTGCACAGAAGCTACAATACTACCTCCTACATCAATACTACCTAGCTACACTCCTGCACAGAAGCTACAATACTACCTCCTACATCAACACAATACTACCTAGCTACACTCCTGCACAGAAGCTACAATACTACCTCCTACATCAATACTACCTAGCTACACTCCTGCACAGAAGCTACAATACTACCTCCTACATCAACACACTACTACCTAGCTACACTCCTGCACAGAAGCTACAATACTACCTCCTACATCAACACACTACTACCTAGCTACACCCCTGCACAGAAGCTACAATACTACCTCCTACATCAACACAATACTACCTAGCTACACCCCTGCACAAAGCTACAATACTACCTCCTACATCAACACAATACTACCTAGCTACACTCCTGCACAGAAGCTACAATACTACCTCCTACATCAACACAATACTACCTAGCTACACTCCTGCACAGAAGCTACAATACTACCTCCTACATCAACACACTACTACCTAGCTACACTCCTGCACAGAAGCTACAATACTACCTCCTACATCAACACAATACTACCTAGCTACACTCCTGCACAGAAGCTACAATACTACCTCCTACATCAACACAATACTACCTAGCTACACTCCTGCACAGAAGCTACAATACTACCTCCTACATCAACACACTACTACCTAGCTACACTCCTGCACAGAAGCTACAATACTACCTCCTACATCAACACAATACTACCTAGCTACACTCCTGCACAGAAGCTACAATACTACCTCCTACATCAATACTACCTAGCTACACTCCTGCACAGAAGCTACAATACTACCTCCTACATCAACACACTACTACCTAGCTACACTCCTGCACAGAAGCTACAATACTACCTCCTACATCAACACAATACTACTTAGCTACACTCCCGCACAGAAGCTACAATACTACCTCCTACATCAACACAATACTACCTAGCTACACTCCTGCACAGAAGCTACAATACTACTTCCTACATCAACACAATACTACTTAGCTACACTCCTGCACAGAAGCTACAATACTACCTCCTACATCAACACAATACTACTTAGCTACACTCCTGCACAGAAGCTACAATACTACCTCCTACATCAACACAATACTACCTAGCTACACCCCTGCACAAAGCTACAATACTACCTCCTACATCAACACAATACTACCTAGCTACACTCCTGCACAGAAGCTACAATACTACCTCCTACATCAACACACTACTACCTAGCTACACTCCTGCACAGAAGCTACAATACTACCTCCTACATCAACACAATACTACTTAGCTACACTCCCGCACAGAAGCTACAATACTACCCTCCTACATCAACACAATACTACCTAGCTACACTCCTGCACAGAAGCTACAATACTACCTCCTACATCAACACACTACTACCTAGCTACACTCCTGCACAGAAGCTACAATACTACCTCCTACATCAACACAATACTACTTAGCTACACTCCCACACAGAAGCTACAATACTACCTCCTACATCAACACAATACTACCTAGCTACACCCCTGCACAGAAGCTACAATACTACTTCCTACATCAACACAATACTACTTAGCTACACTCCTGCACAGAAGCTACAATACTACCTCCTACATCAACACAATACTACCTAGCTACACCCCTGCACAGAAGCTACAATACTACCTCCTACATCAACACACTACTACCTAGCTACACTCCTGCACAGAAGCTACAATACTACCTCCTACATCAACACAATACTACCTAGCTACACTCCTGCACAGAAGCTACAATACTACCTCCTACATCAACACAATACTACCTAGCTACACTCCTGCACAGAAGCTACAATACTACCTCCTACATCAACACACTACTACCTAGCTACACTCCTGCACAGAAGCTACAATACTACCTCCTACATCAACACAATACTACCTAGCTACACTCCTGCACAGAAGCTACAATACTACCTCCTACATCAATACTACCTAGCTACACTCCTGCACAGAAGCTACAATACTACCTCCTACATCAACACACTACTACCTAGCTACACTCCTGCACAGAAGCTACAATACTACCTCCTACATCAACACAATACTACTTAGCTACACTCCCGCACAGAAGCTACAATACTACCTCCTACATCAACACAATACTACCTAGCTACACTCCTGCACAGAAGCTACAATACTACTTCCTACATCAACACAATACTACTTAGCTACACTCCTGCACAGAAGCTACAATACTACCTCCTACATCAACACAATACTACTTAGCTACACTCCTGCACAGAAGCTACAATACTACCTCCTACATCAACACAATACTACCTAGCTACACCCCTGCACAAAGCTACAATACTACCTCCTACATCAACACAATACTACCTAGCTACACTCCTGCACAGAAGCTACAATACTACCTCCTACATCAACACACTACTACCTAGCTACACTCCTGCACAGAAGCTACAATACTACCTCCTACATCAACACAATACTACTTAGCTACACTCCCGCACAGAAGCTACAATACTACCTCCTACATCAACACAATACTACCTAGCTACACTCCTGCACAGAAGCTACAATACTACCTCCTACATCAACACACTACTACCTAGCTACACTCCTGCACAGAAGCTACAATACTACCTCCTACATCAACACAATACTACTTAGCTACACTCCCACACAGAAGCTACAATACTACCTCCTACATCAACACAATACTACCTAGCTACACCCCTGCACAGAAGCTACAATACTACTTCCTACATCAACACAATACTACTTAGCTACACTCCTGCACAGAAGCTACAATACTACCTCCTACATCAACACAATACTACCTAGCTACACCCCTGCACAGAAGCTACAATACTACCTCCTACATCAACACACTACTACCTAGCTACACTCCTGCACAGAAGCTACAATACTACCTCCTACATCAACACAATACTACCTAGCTACACTCCTGCACGCTCTCTCAAATCGGCAAATGAAATGAGACTGAAAATTCCTTCTTCACGGGGTCTCCGATTCCAATCATCTCTGTTCTCTGTTGTTGTCCCTGGCTGGTGGAACAACCTGCCCTCCTCCACACGACTACCACCACGACTACCTCCGAGACTATCACCACTTTTAAGAAGCAGGTGAAAACCCTCTTATTCAAAAAGACAAATCTAACACTTACACACGCACATGCGTACACATTGCACAAAACAATAAAAAAAAATATATACATTATAATTTTTTCTTCATCTAGCACTTAATCTCCGAGCATGCTCTTTGCTGACTTAGTTTTGTAAACTCAAAATTCGATAGAAATCGAACGAGAATTGCTGGTGTCTTCCTCTTGTAAGTCGCTTTGGATAAAAGTGTCTGCAAAATAAAGTAAAGTAAAGTAAGCAGCAAAAAACAGAGGTAATAGCAGCACAAAAAATAAGATAAATATGTATCTGTGTATATCTACAAACTTACAATTTAAACAATTTAACAAAATGTACCGAAGTGTGTTAGTTTGTCTGTGTGGTCAGCTGTGAGGTCTTTGTTATAGAGTCTGACAGCAGTTGGAAGAAAAGACCTTCTGAACCTCTCCTTCCCACATCGTGGGTGCAGTAGCCTGCCACTGAAGGAGCTGCTCAGTGCTGTCAGTTTCCTGCATGGGGTGGGAGATGACAGCTTAGCCACCATTCTCCTGTCACTCACCACCTCCACTGGGTCCAGAGGGCCTCCTAGAACAGAGCTGGCCTTCCGGATCAGCCTGTTCAGCCGCGTCCTGTCCCCAGCGGAGATGCTGCTACCTCAGCAGACCACACCGTGCTGATTCTCATCCAGCAATTCTCGTTCGATTTCTATGGAGTTTATAAAACTAAGAGCCCTGATAAGGCCGAACTTGTCAGAAAAAGAACATGCTCGGAAATTGTTATGTGCTGGACGAAGAAAAACATTTATTTTATTTATTTAGAATTTAAGCAAAGTAAAGATACTTTTACTTGATTACATTTTTTCAGTACTCTTTCGACCTCTGGTGCAGTGTCCCAATGTATGTGACCTTGTCATGACCTTCACACTACCTGAGAGAGACAGGGGAGAGGTTCTGAGAACATAACTTTCTTCCAGCCACGTTTTACTACGATTAATGGCGTATTGCTTAGATCCCCCAATTCCAATTCTCAACAGCCTGACCAGTGCAGACATTCAGCAGAAATCAGAGCTTCCATTAAATGCACCAAGATCACTAATAAATAAACTGAAAAAGGTTGAACAACCACAGTATGTGTCAAATACTTTACTTTTATGTACAAAAAAATATATATTACAGGGAATGTGTGTATAACGAAATTGATTCACTGAAATTATTTATCAATAGTTAGTTATTGTACAAATACAAAGTTTGACAGATTCATTTTACCTGGAACACAATATTAGCTGTAAAGATGGAGATTAGTGCAAAAATAATAATGACCGTAATAAATTTAGAAAAACTGAAACACTAAAGTAAAATCTTGCTCAACTTGGCACAAGGAACACTTCTGTTACAAATAGTGAAAAAATAAACAGCCATACACATACATAAAGCACACCTATATTCACACAGTAAATGTGATATTCTACTATTTGTGCACAGTTTAATGATATATATATGTATATAGACACAATTCATCTACTCTGAATTAATTGGCAAGTGTATATTAGAAATACGGGTAGTTTGGCAGTGGAAATACTATTCTACACTGATTTCTGTCAAGTTACATGCTATATATAAATGGCATTATGTAGGAATCACTTCAAATAGTCAGTGGCCAGTTCACATGAACAAAAATATATTAAATGGGGAAACAGGAAAAATAAATCCAACAGAACATACATTAAAAAAAATGACAAGTAACAGTAAACATTGACAAAAACATTAATACAAAGCAATAGAAACATTTTTTTGGGGGGGACCCTATAAAACTTAATTAAGGTTTAATCAGACAAAAATATTTAAAATTTATCAACATTTCACTAAATAAGGCCGCTTAAAAAAAACAAAACATCAGATTTGCGTAAACCTCAAGCTTATAATTTGCTCCGCCCATTTTCTATTGCCCACCCAAATCCCTCCCACCCAACAATAAACAGAGTGACGTTAAATACAGCATAATAAATAAAAACCATAAATAACAAATAAATAAAGTGAAATTGGTGGAAAGCAGCGATGCAGCTACTGGCTGTTTTACCATCTTTCTTCCACGTTTAATGCCCTTAGATCACTGAAAACGGGACATGGAACACTCCGGAAGTGCTCCGGAAGTGATGTGTGTATTGCTGCTCAGGAACTGAAGTGGGTGAAGGCACAGTGTAAATGAACACATTCCCGTGTCTTTTCATGAAATGTTCATGCTCATGACCCGACACCAGCTGTAAAGTGACTGATATGCGATCATTTCCATTCGCACCATCCACAATATAAGGCATCAGAATGACAGACAGGCCAAAATGAAACGTGTGACCCTGTATGTTCCCGTGGAGGCGCCCGAGTGGACACAGTGAGTCCAGTGACGAACACACGTAAAACAACCAACATTGCGTGAAATTGTGTTGTGGGTTATTCAGGAATAGCCGTGTTAAGTCAGTCTGGTGGGAAGCGAGATCGATGCAGTCTGTGATCTGGGTGACAGATGCACAGTCCTCAGTCGTAGCCCCATCCCTCCATAGGTCTCATCTGCCCTCCTCGGCTGAACGGGTCTCTGACTTCAGTTTGACGAACTCTTTTGCCACCTCGTCGTTGCTGCGCTGCGACAGGATGCGGAGGGCGGTCAGGCCCGTGTCATCCATGTGCACTCGTGCTCCCAGAGGGCACCAGCAGGCACAGCTGCCCCTCTGTGCCACGTCACGCAGCTGCATGACGGCAACACCGACCATCCGGTCCGCCCTTCCGAAGCAGTAGTCCTTCACACAGACCTGGAGCTCATAACAATCAGGGCCATCCTCATTTCCCAGAATGCTAAAAGAAAATGTGTGGTATCAGCAACATAAAACTAGTACTGGCGTATAGAAAAGGAGATATTTAAAAGGCACGCAAAACGGATCAGAACGACAATGAACAAAAATTACGATCCAGAAAAATAAAAATCAGTCTGCACTGGTGGTTCTTCATGGTGTAAATGTTGAAGTTCCAGTACTCACAAGTGGAACGTCTCGTTGAATTTAGGCGCCCAGCTGTTATTCTTAGACTTAGTGGTGAACTTGCGCTTTTTGTCACTGAGGTGCGGCCCTATCATGGTGATCTCCACAAACGGTCGGAACATTCCAGAGGTCTGCCACTTCAGGTCATTGGCTGCCACGACTTGAGAGGGGAGGAGAACATGGAAATCATTTCTCATGAAAATTGGACATAGAAACAAACAGTGTTACAAAAAATGAAGATTATCTGAATAAAGCAGGAATAATTCCATCTCTAGAACTGATTCTCAGTTATGTATAAGGAAGACCAGTACACACCTTTGACTGTTACTTTATGTTCTCCAGTCCCAGGATGAGTGAACAGGTCTATCTGAATGGACACTTCTCCCACTGGTTTGTCCACTCCGGAACCTAACATATCGAAGCATGAAATCCATTCCGATTAGTAACAGCAGCAGAATAGTAGTGTAAAGGTGTAAAAGGTGAGGGACTGCAACGATCAGGGCGATTTAAAAATGTAGTAAAATTACCATATTGGCCCTTAATTGATGGGCTGGGCCATTGAAGAGTTCAGGACAGGAGGGGGGGGGGTAATGTAACCTGTCCACTGGCAAACTGAAACTATGACCCTTTCTTCCATGTTGGAATGTATCTAAGCGTCATTTAAGAAGAGCAACGTCCACCATCGCATGAATTGTTGCACGCGTGCCGAGGTCACAGGGCAGGTCAGATTCATTGGAAGCAGCAAGTGGACATGCACCCTGTGAGGTACAGTGACACCTACCCCTGCTGGGCTGTATTTTCTCACTAGGCGTTATCCTGATACCCTTCCCATTGTGCACTGATGCGAAAGCAGTGAAGAAGAAGACAAAAAAAGCAACAAGAGACCAGAGACAGAATGGCATTAAAAAACAAGAACAAGAGGGCGAAGCAAACAAATGATCATTGGAAAAGTGGACAAGAACATAAACACATGACACGGTAGCATGGTAACATAGTAACATGGTCACATGGTAACATGGTAGGGTGAGTGCATCGCACAAAACGACCAGCAGAGGACACTGAATAACCAAAAACAGAATTACTTGGAACTCACATTTTCTGGAACATATTCTAATGACTAAGATCTATATATACCGAATTAAAAAAGAAAACTTTGCCATCTATAGTTGAGACAAAGTCCTACATGTTATGATTCTATACCTACAAAGAACAAGATCAATTTAGTTGCTAGAGTAGACACACACAGCTGCTGTGTGTTTATGCATGGGTGTGTTTGTAGTGAGCGTGTGCGTGTGTGTGTGTGTGTGTGTGTGTGTGTGTGTGTGTGTGTGTGTGTGTGTACACATTACCCTGAGCGTGTTGCGTGGTGACAAAGGTCTTGATGAGCGTGTCAGTCGTCTGTGTGTACAGAGAGAGGGCATGGCGTAAGGAGGAAAGTTCCGGACTCTTCTCCAGAAAAGCCTTCTTCAGGCCGTTCCCTCCAGCATGGAAGAATTGCTGAGACAGATGAGAAATTTCGTATTTTAATTCATTACACATTTTTCCATTATGGCACTAATGTCCTTCTTCTTCAACTGGTGAAATGCTCTCACCTTGACTGTGTCCAGAGCCACATGCATGACAGCGCACTGCTTTGGTGTGAGGCTCTTGGCCTCACCAGAGACCATGTGCTCCTGAAAGACCAATGAAAGCCCAGTGTGGAAACCACCAGCATTCTTCTAAAACTACAGACTGGCATCTAAAAAAAACTTCTTTTTTTTTTTCTCCTCGAGTTAATGTTCTATTTCCTGTCTTGGTGAGTGATGATCAGCTCATACCTTCAGTTTGGAGAGCTGCCCAAGTTCTTTGGCTGCTGAAAGAATCTGAGCACCCTATAAAAAAAATGAACAGGATTGATGGAGGAGGACCAAATGCCAATGGCTCAATTACTTTTGGCTAATTATTCAATAAGGAATAAATAAATAACAATACCCTGAATGGCAGAAAAAAATGCTTACGAATGTGTCATTGCCCTGAGGAAGAACAATGGTCTTCTCCAGACTGTTCATTACGATCCTCCAGAGCTCCTTCAGGACTCGTTTCAGCACGGTTTTCTCACACACCGCTGCAAACAGAGTCAGTCTGTGCGCACACACACACACACACACACACACACACACACACACACACACTTCCATTTACTGGATTCATGTTGCAGGGTAAGTTTCAGAGCTTCAGGGTATTTGCCTGATGTCTGTCTGGACTACCAATACGGCAACAACCTGTCTCAGATACAATCTGCTTTCATGTCACACACTCACGCCGGAGGAGTAAATGCCTGAAGACACTCTGAACTACCACAATCCCTTTACCACCATTTCAGGCAAAAACAGAAGAAATGTGATGAAGACACTCACTTCCCATCCAGGAAGTCCAGAAGGGGCCGCAGAATGTTGTCTGTGTCTGCCTCCACCGTGTTTCGGCTGTTGCCGTTGACTGGCCCTTTGATTTGGTAGAGCAGGCTGGCCATCTGCCGCAAACACTCCTCGATCCGGCCCTGAAACCTATAGAGGGGAAAAAGGTTGATCAGTGCTACCATGTTCCTGCCTCTGTGCGAGTGTGTGTGTGTGTGTGTGTGTGGGTGTGTGTGGGTGTGTTTTGTATTGCACGTTGATGTACTGACGTGTTCCCAAACGTGATGCTCAGCTCATCCAACACGTTGTTCAACTTGACCTGCAGGTCATTCAGAAGGTCACTGGCCTCAGGGTCCAACTACAGACAGAGATGGGAAACCAGAGGGACAGACACATGTGAGATAGTGGTTTCTCTTCTCTGGTTGTTGTTGATCTAGTCACACTTTGCCCACCAACAAAAAGGCTGGATACCTGAATGTCCCACTCCAGCAGAGTATAAGAACATCTAACACAGGACCAGACTGTTCATTCAACCAACCTACTGTTATGAAGGCTATGGGCCTTCATAATAATCCATAGCTGTAAGGTAATATGACCAACCAGGTGACAATTCGCTTCCCAAACCCGATTTATAAATGAATAAATAATAAATGTAAGGTACGGTGATAAACAGGAAGCTGTCACAGCACAGCGAGAGGGGAGGAAGAGAAATCACTCGTTCGTTCAAGAGCACTCAGCCTCCCTCGGCTCTGGCTCCCTTCGCCATGTCCGACCCGAAGTGCCTGGGCCACCCCCCTCGGGCCACAGCCCGGCTAATGGGAACACTGTCCACCTAATTAAGCTAATGCTCCAGAGAAGAGTCCGATTCATGTGCTGCCAGGAAGGCAAGAGCGTCTACACGGGATCCATTAGGTAAAATTAAACGTGAAGGATTCTTTTTTTTTTTTTTTGCGTCAAGGAAAGGAGGGGCTGTGAGAATAGAATTTGAAAAAGCAGCACAGAGAATATGCATGAGCCATATTCATAGTGAATGAGAGTTGTGTCATCTGGCAGAGCTTGAAATGAACAAACTCACCTGTTTCTCTCTGTCAGTCTTTTCGGGCTTTTCAAAAAAGGAGTGAGAAATAAGAAATATAAGAAATGCTTACGTTATGTAACAGGAGGAACTAAAAGGTTTACAGTTCGAAACTTCACCTAAAGAGCAAACTACTGACTCAGTTCCCGAAAACCACAAGCATGGGACCAGTAGGACAAACAGCGACAAGATAGATCAACGAACGTTCTTCTTATGAATACTACACCATGTCTAAACTAAATAGTGACATAAAAATGACCACCCAGCATCAGTTACAGACAATTGGGGAAAAACTATATTACTAAATTAAGTGTATTCTGAGATAGACACTATTGTCTTTCTAAAAAGTGCCCCAAAAAGTACTACAAAATGTCAGTAAAGAACTATTAATGAAAATGAATGATTATTAAAATATTTATTTTATAATGCCAGTGCTATGTGTACAATATATTTTGCAGGAACCCACCTTCTCCTGACAAATCTATTGGAAACCAAAAAAAGAAAAGAAGAACAAAACAGAAATTCATTGTTCTAATTTATAACTGCAAGATATTGAGTGAAGTGGTGTATCAGACTCTGATGAAGAAAGGTTTTTAGTTTGAGTAGAATAATGGTGGAATGGAAGAGGGAGGAATTACCAAAAAGCCACAGGTCACTAGTTATTTAATGAATTAACGACAAGACAGATTAAATTAGGGTACGGGGCTTTTTTTCCCCTATTCACGTCAGTGCATTAACAACATAAGAAAAACTTCTCATTGTCGGTCTATGTTGGCCATATATTGTATAAAAGAGATGCATAGAAATATTGGCAGATACGATCATTCTGCAGAAGTGAACGTTTTTGGATCATCCTGCAATCATCATGCAGAAAAGGATGTTTTCCAACTGTGAACCACCGCTTTTCAACGTAGTGAATTTTTGGCACCGATAAGAACAAAGACGCACCAACTCTCAGATTTGAGAGCAACACTTGGTGGTCGGAGTCCAGTCTGTGCCACGAGGTTGGGGTGGTTAGCCGGGGGCCAGATTTCATTAATGAGCATGAGCCACTCCCCCCAGACTGAGCATCAAAGGCACTTCATGACTTGATGGTTCCGCCTCCAATGGCGAAATGGCATGTCTCACAACTGCTGACGAGGACTGATGGGACTGATGTCACCAGCACTGAGAGGTGGGCCGAAGTGAAAAGTGCGTGAGAATGAGGGGGGGAGGATCAACCCGCACAATGACAAAGCACCTTCTGGTTCCCATGACAGACCTCTGGCGCCTGTTCTACCTCGTCTAACACCTCCTCCTCTTCCTCATCACTTTCGTCCAGCTGAGGGTCGAGTGGAGCAAGGAGAGCAGACAGTCAGCCTTTATTCGCCAATTATTTCTCATATATATTTACACATTGGCAAACAGGGATGTGCTCTAGACCTATTCTATTCTGGGCCAATATCAATATTATTCACTTTAAAAAATGATTCTTCCTGCTGCTCTTTAGTACCACCTACTGTTTTTTTCTCAAAAACTGCAGCTTAGTAAGCTACCACTATGCTACAAATGATCCAACACAACATTTATCCCATGGAACAGCGATGAAACACAAAAATCAACCTCTGCTATCTGTCAATGTCATCTTACTTGTCACTAGGCCAATGGCAAAGTGCATATTGTCTAATGCATCTGTGGATCTACAAAACGGTCATATTCCCTTCAATACACACAATGCAGAAGAGGAATAAAAAGAAGTGGTGACTGTAATAAAAAGTAAAAAAAGTTAAAGTCAAATGAATAACAAATCTGAGTGTGAATACCCATGTATGAGCATACATGAGTATATATAGTCTGTCCTCAAGACACACCCACCTCATATGATATCGTTCTGGTGTTCTGAGAAGAGAAAGAAAAGAGTGGCCATATGCATCATGGTAAAAAAAATAAAATAATAATAACTAAACTAAAATGAAGGATTTTATCAATTCATTGACTTGTTGGTAACTAACATGGGATTTTAGATTGTAGATGACATACACTTCAGAACAGTGATTAAAATTCACTAGGACCATTTGTGTATTTCTGAATCGTATCCACTGTAGCATCTCAATTTCAGTCAGAGATGATAATTAAAGGAATATCGCACAAATCAGAACAAATTTGTAGTGATCAAGAAATCACTACTCCTTCAATTTTATTTCAGCAGCGTACTGCACTTCCATCACCTTTGCATTCTCGACAACATGCATTTAAAGGGATACGGCTAAAAACGTGTCAGAGGTGCCATGAGCGTTTCTCTCAATCTAAAACTAGTAAAGCTACATCAGTCACAGGTTATGCATTCACACAAATGCGCTAACTACAATAAAGCGATCATTTCAGTTCATGATCATTGCATTAAAAACACCCAAATCTCTTCTGCGCGGTGTCTTCACTAGTTAGGTGAATACCTACCGTTCCATCAGCAATTTCCTGCTGTGATATGGTCATAGGGAGACACAGAGCGTTTGATTAACACACGATTCTACACTTTACTAAACTTTCTGCATGTTCTGGGTGAAAAACGCACCTCCACCTCCCCCTCCTCCTTCTCCTCATCAGGCTCCACCTCCTCATCCAGCTTTAGCCAAACAAGATCAGAAGACACTCAAACCTCTTACACGGTGTTAAAAGTTACCTCACATGCATGACTTCAGATATGTCTGCCCTTTTCACAAAATGTTTGTGATGCTGGCGTTTTGAGAAATTATGATCAGATAAATGTGTTTAAAACCAGCAGCTTTTCCAGTACAGAGAATACAGTGCTACTGATACAAAAACCCCAGAAAATATGTAAATGTCTTTTGAACGCTGGCTCTATATTTGCTCTCGATTTAATCCATGATCTACATTCCATAGAAAAACACGGGACCTTGGGAGTGTCTAAAGATTTAAATAATGTCACTACTAATACCTAAAACAAGCTAATGTGCCAAAATAAAAGGCTGTAAGTAGAATAGAAGGGTCTCAATGACACACAATCTATCAGCATAGTCTACAGGGTCGGTTCTATTCTAACACATGCAGAAACATTCCTACCCCGGCTTCCACTGCAGCAATCTGAGGATGCAATTCATGAGTAATATTTGAGAAAAAAAACACAAATTTACACAAAACCTCTTTTTTTTTTTAAATAACAGAACCGCACTTTTTTTTACCAGATTCAACCCCATACTTGAAATACCGGCAAAAAAATGTGATCCCACCCGCCGCCTCTTACTTGTTTGGCACCCATGGACTCAAACATCTTCTCCAGCAGGACTCTTAATTGTTGGACGTTGTTCATTAGCACACACGGCTAGAGAGCGAGAAAATGGAAAATGAATGACACAAAATGTACAAATTAAAAAAATCTAATGCAAATCTGTATTTTAAAATGTATTTTTTACAAGACTTACAATTTTTTCCTTGTCACAGTAGGCTGGGAAGCTCTTCGTCAAAATGGCACAGTACTGCACCAAGACTTTAGAAATGGTCTATTTTACAGGGAAAAAGAAGCAACAAGTCATAACCGTAACTCTAACAAACCCAAGGCAAATTGCTAGCTGTGTGTAACGTAATTAAATGCTTTTTAATTATAATTATACAGATACACCATATATCTAGACCAGATTTGTAGCAAATGTATGCATTGGAATCAGGGTCATTAAAAAAAAAATAAAAATAAAAAAACATTTGTTCACAATCCTGAAAAATAATACAGTAGGAGGACATAATGCAGGCGAGAGGAAAAAAAAAAAAACAAAAAACAAAAAAAAATGTTCCCCCGGCCAAGTCCTCCCCTGAGAGTTGACTGAGAGAGCTGGATTAAATGGCTTCCCCCCTAATGAGAACATATTGAGTTCTTAGATTAATTTATGAGGTCACTTGGGACCACTTTTAACGTAAGTGCCATTTCAGCGAACAAGCAAGGAGCTATAATGTGGTCGGGACTGTGGCACTCAGGGCTGCTGGCGGCCAGATGAAAATGGAGAACACTTACATCTCGAGTGCAGTAAAGGCGTCTATTCGAAGGGGAGTTTGGGATGTGGAAAGGAGAATGTCATGGTAGACATTTACCTTGGCAAACCGCCGGCTATACTGGGACAGGACTCTGGGATCGGGGCATTCCAGCTTCTTGATGATCTCAAAGCTCTGATTGAGCTGCGTGAAGACGTCTACCACCGAGCAGGAGAACAGGGCGAGTTCGGACATCTGCTGGAACTGCTCAGAATATTGTTGTCGCCAGTCAGTTTGCATGTACAAGCAGCTCAAAGAAAGCTAAACATGAAGATCCCAGTTCTGGCACTCACTCCATCCTTCTTATCTCGTTCCAGGGCCCCATGCATGAACTCCATGGACACGTCCTCATTCTCGTCCAACCACTGGAGCACGAACTGCAGAAACCACCTGCACAAGGGAAAAGCTCATGCCTGCACCATAGACGGCCCCCATTCTTCTTCTGAATGTCACTTTATACCACATAACATTACAGTTATGTAACTGTTCAGATCTGAAAGTCGGGTCTCTCAGTTTCAGATTTTTAACAATATTCTTAATCTGGGTGACCCATGATCCAAAATGAAAAAGAATGCCTCATGGCGTCCCCACAAAGCATGCACTCACACTGGGTAGTCTGGGATGACCCCTTTGAAGGTGGGCAGATCCTTCACGTACTCGTTGTACAGCCACTTCACCTTGAAGTGCAGGTTCATGTATTCAGCACTCTTACACAACCTGTGCTTTTCATGCTCTGAAATGAAGGAACACAACACAACTGAAACACATGAAATAAACACTGATCAAAACCACCATAACAGGTCCCTTTATTAAACCAGACCTACCTTGTACACAACACTACGTTCAGGTAGTTGCTTCTAACAATCTAACACAAGGAAGATCACTGAAAATATACGATCTGGACTTTTTTTGTTTGTTTGACCTTCTATCCAAAAACTAAAATTTGGTACTGCTGGTGTTTAGAAGTCTGATCGAGGACAATATTTTCTAGACACATACAGTTAAGGTGGATTTACACAGTTGCAAGTTAGTGGACAATTTGTAAATTGATATTTGCATTGTAACCCCAAAAAAACTCCACCTTCATATATTTATATTTGCATTGTAACCCCCCAAAAAAAACTCCATGTGAGGTGGCAAAAATACCCTTTAGCTACACTCAGGAGATCTGAAGAGGAAATGTGGACTTTGAAGTGCACTTCTTGAGGGTATGAGCCCTGCATTTCTCCACCAAGACAGCAGGAATGTGGGAAATGGAATTGGGGAAGCGTTAGGAACACAACTGGGAAAATTAATCTATGCTACTTTTTTTGGCTACAGAAGAAAACGTCAGACGTGGATTATAGGTCATGTAGCGGCTTGTATAAATGCGGTGAAAATGTGGTGTTGCAGCTGTGCTTGAGAAGTGTATTAAATATAGAGGAATTTGATAGTCTCCAGCTAAACGTGGCAGGGAAATAAAATTCTATAAGATTGGAGCATGTTGAATTTATGCTGCTTTTCCACTCATCAACCTCCCCCACCAGCGCGGTTCGGCGTCAAGTAACCCTGAAATCTCTTACACCCCTCTTCCTCTCCCCGTTACAGTTCCATATCCCTCTACCCATCTGCCTTGCTCTTGATCGTGTCCCTCTGATTCCTCTACTCGCCAGGCAAAAAATGTCAAATAATGAACATGAACCAAAAGTGGTAAAACGTGGCTGCTACTCCAGGACCTGACCCGCACATATGGGGGGTCTCTGTCTCCAAGAGCACCTGGGGAGTCTGGGAACACTGCTGCAGAGGGGGAGAATGGGATGGGGAAACATGAGCATCTTACCAGCGAAAAACACCCGCCCACGCCGGCGAAAGGTAGAGGGGGCTGAACAAAGACAAGGAGCATGATGAAGGGGAGAAAAAGAATGAAATAAGAGGGAAATGACAGTACTGACAAGGATTATGTGCCACACAGGATGAGAGGCATCTGCGCTGCATCTGCACAGTGTTCACCAACGTCACACCTTTTGAATGTGTAAATATATCTGAAATCCAGATTTTACATTTAGTTTAATAGAGAGGTGCATGTAAGCATGAGTGACAACTCTCACACACCCAGTTTATAGATGGATAGATACGGTACTCCCCCACTGGTCCCAAAAGGGAAATTCAGGAAATTCCAGTATGTTGACCAATCGGTCAATAGGTCACACACCAACATCTCCTTCTTTCCCCTCCTGTATCTAAGCTCGTAATATCCCTGGTCATCAGGCTACATAAGGTGGACATCTCAGTTCCGTGGAAGCTTCCAAATCAAATATGAATATTGTGACATTAGTAAACACGCCCCAAATGCGAAACGCTCATTGTTGTAATGAAAAACTGCATAACTCATCTCACTCGATGAACCTGAACGACAAACTAGGTAACTGCAGCCTCAGTTGCTACCACAATTACATCTCTATAACTGCCCTAATCCACAAACTCTTACCCCTGTCCCACTGCCTGTGCGCAACGTTATCCATGACTGAAACACAGAGGGCAACAGGGCAATGGGGACTGCTCACACACAATCGACATGTGCTGGTGAAGGGCTGTGGTGTGTGTGCTGACTGACCTTCCATAGCATACTTCATATCCTGAGCGAACTGAACCCACATCACCTCGGCACTCAGCTTTCCCACGTTCAGCTCCTGGGGAAACCTGCAGAGACATGGAGAACATGTGGGACAAACAGTCACACTTAAATGGTCCCTTGTCGGTTCGTATTTCCTGCTTTATTAAAGTGTGAACTGCAGTGCTAGAACTGGATCTCTGGGGTAATTACGGTCATTCCACCTATACACACACATGCATCATACTCCCCATTCCTTGTTCAGCTGTCTATAGGACACTTTGATAGAGGCTGTTCTGAAGAATCAAATACAGGAAAAATTGTATGATTCAGGAATCAGATTCTTCAGACCAGACTCTCTTTACCTTCATAACTGAATTGACGGTGACACAACAAAATGTGTCCTCTGCTTTTAACCATCACCCTTAATGAGCAGTGGGCAGCCATGACAGGTGCCCAGGCAGCAGTGTGCGGGGACGGTGCTTTGCGTTTTTTTTTTTTTTTGCTGTTCAATACACCGCCTCACAGTCTTAACGTTTGTTCTACAATGTACACTGGGACGTCACTTCTCTGCACAAGGTGGTCCTCAAAATATGATTGGCTTCATTACCATTCAGAGACCAGATGAGTTGCTGTTGTGCTAAATCTTCAGATGCAACAAAGCCAATATATGTCTGTTCAGAAGTCCTCTATAGCAAATGCAACAGAAACTAAAGATACTTTATAAAATAGTCACAGCAGGAACAAAAAAATTAACCCAAAATTTATAGAACCCATTAAACACAACATTGTGTTACAATAAAAATGTAGGAGTCATTTGCCAAGAGACTTCAGCTGCCCTATTATTTCAAACCAATGAGCCAGTCAATGGTGGGGTGTGTGTGTGTGTGTGTGTGTGTGTGTGTGTGTGAATACTGACTGGTTAAGGACAGGCGTGTATGAGTTCCGGTCCTCCTCGATGATTGACACGATGAGAGTGATTAGTTTGGGCCAGAAATCCAGGTTCTTGATGCTGGGTCCCTGTTCCTCGGGTGGAAGCTCCTCTTTGTTCTGATGAACCAAGACACAAAAAAAAGTCAGTCAAGCAACTTGCCTTCATCAACTGCATATTTCAATATTCACACTTTTCCAAGTATGAATATTGTCACAAAACTGAGTCATTGCTATGTGGCACGTCACATCACCACGGACACAGTGCAAAATGACCTTGATGCATGTCATTGGCCTTTGTCCACATGAGCTGAAATGAATGCACTTAATGCTCTGCATTACGCCAGCCAGGGAATTTCATCATCGACGGCTAAATTATGTTTGGTGGTTTTAAATACTGTAATTACAAATGTCAAAAAGTGCTACTGGGCCGGCTTGACAAGGAGCTTGGCAAAGACCCACCGGGTCCGTGGCAGGGTACTGGCGGCTGTAGAGCTCCTGGCAGTTGTTAAAGATGTACTCGTAGGTGGAGTTGAGGCAGGCTTTCACACAGTCTCGTACCACCTGGCTCGCCCGGGGTGGGCTCTGCAGCTCCTGGACCTGTAGAGCGTCAGGAAGTGGTGACGGCGTATTCAAAAAGAAATTAATATGGCTGCAATGACATAGTTTCACATAAAATAATCGAGTGGCTACACCAAATGCCACTTGATACCAGGACCCTGGGTTGCTTCGGGGTACAAGCTCTGTAATTAGTGCCATCTTAGTCACCCTGAATAGGAGCCACAGCTAAATGAAATGTAAAGATCCAGCGTCTTTAAGATTAGTCTGCTCAATTAATTTCTCAGTTCGCATTTTCTCGCATTTAGCATTCAGCACCAGCCATTAAGCAGTTTGAGGGGGAAGATAATCTTCAGTTATAGGTGTACGAATTTCTCAGTGCACCACATTTATGTGGTAAGGTGGTAGTAGCCTAGTGGGTAACACACTCACCTACGAACCCAGGTTCAAATCCCACTTTCTACCATTGTGTCCCTGAGCAAGACACTTAACCCTAAGTAAGTTGCTCTGGATAAGGGCGTCTGATAAATGCTGTAAATGTAAATGTTATGTCACCATTTACCTTCATCCTAAAAAATGTAATGCTGGTCAGCAGGTCCACCGTGGACTTGAGATCCTGCAGCCGGTCTTTACTGCTGGCAGCAAAGTTATTCTACAGAACAAGACAATTCATTCAGATCCTCTAGTTGCAATTACACACTTTCAGTTTAGATATTATCTGAGTTGAAAGGTAAAGGTAAAGAAAGGAGTCAGCATTCACTACCTACAAGGTAGAGCATGCAACAATTACACTCTCTGTAAAGATAATGGTAATGAATACATAAATATAAAGTACATACTCGGTATGTGGAAAGATCAATACGCAGGGAGTTGTGCAGCTGGTCCAGAAGTTTGACAAAGCGCTCTTTCTGCACAGGTAAACACAGGGCGTATGAACAGGGAGCCAGCAGAAGAAAATTGAATGAAAATGAGCAGAGGAATGGACTCCGTACCCCAAAGTTGGAAGCAGCAAATCGGTGGCTGGCAGAGACGTTGGTGGAGGCCGTGGTGTGGGCGTAGAATGCGTTGATGTTGGCCAGCAGAGTGCTCATCACAGCTGGGACCCCAGGGCACATGTACTTGGAGGACAGGCAGGCAAAATGCCTATTGCAAACAGATCGTGTTCAGAAAGCATTCTGTTCCGTTACACTGAGTGAACATTAACCAGTTCTACATGCTGGCATGCAAGATGCTGTCCAAAGAATTTTCAGCCATTATTTCTGCTTATTGTTCACAATACAAATTCAATAAAAGCATTTTTTTAGATGACAGCCAGGCCCAACCTGCACTTGTGTTATTGGGTAAGAAAATGTCTTGACCAGTTGTCAATTCCCTACCACACAGGCCAGCAAATCAGTTTAACGTTTTAACTAATTACTTGACTGGGGGGGTACCAGCACGTTCAAGGTTTTTCCACGCAGTGTGTCATAAAGGGTGACGTTTAATCGCCTCTCAGTAATTGGATGGATGTGTCGTTCCCCTCTATCAGCCTGAGCTATGGCCACATGACGTTCATGAATAATGTGCTTGGTTAATGGACAGTGTGTCAGCACCACATCTTTCAGGGACAACTCCCTTGTGGCATCATTCATCTTCATTGTGAGACCAGCGGGCTACTAAATTAATTCTGTCAGTGAACTTCTGTCTGCTTGTCTAATGCCTAACTGTCACAGTTTAAAAAAAAAAAAAAAAAAGTTCTCTCCCTCCCCTTGTTAAGGCAAATCTGACCAATTTTACTTGACATCTCCACTCACGTCATCGCCTGGTAGATGGATTCAATGCCATAGCGCATGGCAAACTCATCCACTATCTCCTGCCCCACGTCATCAAAGTAGACCTTCCAGGCGTCATCGCCACGTGCATCTGGAATTTTTACCACCCCCTGCCCCAACACATCTGTTGTGTTGTGGAAGAGGTTCTGGGAACGGATGAGACACAAGAGAACAAAACCAAAATTATTAATTATTATTATAAATATAGATCACAATACTCTAAATTAAGATTATATTCATGTTTATATTGAAGATATCAACTTATCACAAAGCAGTAATTAAAAAGTCATCCTTTATGCTTGATACAATAATTGCAGAGTACACTGACACACTAGTTAAGTGATAAGGGAGTTGTGTTTGTCCCTGAATTATCTAGTAAACACCAGTAAAACTGTATTTTTAAATCCAGAAAGAGCACAAAGTGTGTGCAGCAAATACAACAGTGCAGCAGAAACGCAAACTAGGACACATAGGTCTTAAAACGTGGTTTACCTCATGCAGGCAGGTGTACTGGATGTGATAAGGGGCAACCTTCTCCTCACCCTTGATTTCCACACTAATCTGTAGGCGTATTGCACCAGAGACCGCAGACTTGTCTGTTCTTTTTTCTGCACGCACGAACACACACACACAATAACTTACAACTGTTCCACAGCATGAACAAAACAAGTGCTTAGACAATAACTTAAAATCAGCTGACAATGTATGTGAATTTATGGCGTATACTGAGAACAAACTGATACACAAGTGCACACCCAGACACACTCCGCACAAGCTTTTTTGGGAGAGCCAGCTTCACTCTGGCTATTTCCCGTGACAGCCACATTATTAGGGTAATTCGTACGTGTCGGCATAATGGGCGATTTCCGACTTAAGCCCCACGACCGAACAAGAGGGAGAGCTTCTCTAAAAGGTAGATGAAAGAAATGAGACCTGAATGCATTTTGTACATTCTGGTAGGAGTCTAGGAAACGGAGGAATGACAAGACCAGAATAAGTATGACAAGACCAGAAAGTACAGAATATCTATTGTTCTTTCAAAATGTTAATGATGCAGTGAAGCAGAATGAATATGGAAAAGGGGTCTGAGAGCGATAGACAGGGAGGTGGAAGGGGGCTGGCAGCGCTCTGATTGGAGGAAAGGAGAAGCCTGCAGGCTCTCCGTGCCGGGGTAATTGGCCGAGAAGAAGAGCAGAGGCAGCCAGAGGATACGTGGGTAATGGAGTTCACACTCATATCTCAGGGCTCCTCGGCACCTCATATGTAGAGCAGGGCTGAGAGGCTTCTATCCATTCGCACGGCAAAATGACTTCTGACAACGAAATCAAACTTTTTAAATATTCCTGATACTCCAAATTTGATCAGAGCTATGACGCAGACTTTGGGGTGGTTGGACAAATGCACCAAGGTTACTCATGGGACACAATGCTGTAGAAAAAGAGGAAATTCAATAATAAAACGCTTAATGAAATCTGCAGCTCACTGCACAATGACTGCGGCGGCTTTCTGAGGTCGCATCATATAACTGTAGCGTATAATGCCGGTGATCCTGATTCTGAAATATTAGTATGGTTGTACGAATATATCCTGGAATGAGCTGAACGGAGCTCCGATTCTAATTTTCTCTCAGCCTTGTTGGGAGCTGTGATGGTGGTGTCAGGTCATGACCCGAGGTTAGAACCCAATAGTGTTTACAGACAGGCTGACAGGGACTAGACAAAAATCACACACACACACACACACACACACACACACACACACTCAGCAGACAACGACAACAAACAGGCCCACTCATGAACATCTTTTGGACTCTGATAATAGAATATTATATTTATTTGCCATTTACAAAGACACACAAGGCTCCAACTGACCGAGGTTGTACCAGACATCCATCTCCCCGCTGAGCGTGCGGACTTCAATGATGCTCTGACCCAGGAAGTCATCAGACTCCCTCTTCAGACGCTGCTTCACCCGGGACTTGATGTCATCGTCCTCATCCCAGACTCTGACTTTAATGCGATCTGAAGAATTATGGCATTCACTAGACCAGAGGGGGGAAAAACAGACTGTCCAACAGAGGCAGCAAACAGCAGACAGGTCAGAAATAAGCGGTCTGCCTGAACAGAGGTCTACCAAAAGCCATATGACATGAAACCAAACCTCAGAGCACATGATCCGAGACATCTGTACCACTTAAGGATGGTACAAGCTCAAGGTTAATTTAACCTGACATGGTTCATCGGGACAAGGATTGCTACAAGGGTAAAGCAATAATTCATTGCCATTTAGCAATAAAAATGGTCCTGCATGTGGACTCACAAGTGGAACTTCTCTTCCCACACTGGATTGAGGTTGCCATAGATGGTCTTTGTCCTCTTCTTGGTTTTGCCAACCTGAACAGTGACATAGGGATCGCTTGAACCAGTTTTATCCTTCGCCTGCAATCCTTGGGCACACACAACTGTGGAAATGAAATCAGAAACACTATAAAGGAGGGGACAAACCACAAAATGTGTGTCCATATATAATCGTCCATTCTGTCCAAAACCCAATATGGTTGACAAACCAGGATCATGCTAATGAGGTGCTGTAGGCAAGACTTGTATAGCAGGCTGGACTGGTTCCAGACTGGTACCTGTGATGGTGATCTTGGCTGACCATTTGGAGGTGCCATCCAATACACTCTGCTTGATGGTTTTCATCTGCTGGGCATGGATGGCCTTGGTGACAGCAAACACGTCACGGATGACGTCGAAGATCTCCGGTTTGTTGCGCTCGCGGATCTTCATGCGATCTTTCATGGCCATTATGATGTTCTGTGTGCGGTCCTCTGCACCATGTTTACAGCTCTTTTCCGCGGCACCTGTATAGCATATGAGAGAATGATCAGAGGCCACATGCAACATGCAGAGCTGTCTCCTGAGCTTTTATGTTTGTTGAATTTCATACATAATTCAATTCGACTGTACAGTTCAACAAAGAAAAAAAAAATAAAACCAGTCTAGACAGTCCCATTGGGAAAGTAACAACTGCATTTTAATATTTGTAAAAAAAAAAAAAAAAAAAAAAAAAAAAAACTGCACACACTTCTGTCCATGACGAATGAGTTCACCATGCTATATGAAAATCAGAAATCATTTTGGTCAGATTCCTTTAAATCAAATCACTGATATTTTAGCTAATGGACCAGTCAGTGGTGAAGCTGTCAGGAAGGGCTTTCCATTTGGATAAGCTCACCTCACAAAAGCAGGATTGGACAGGTTCTGTAACCTCCATAAACCCCGAAGCGACGGCCCCAGTAACATTTTACTCACGCTGCAGGCAGTCAGCATTGAGCAGCTCCTGGCACTTTTCATGGCATTTGACCCCACATTCAGTGCAGCGCATGCCCTGCCGAGCGATTCCCCACAGGAGCCCCTCACACTCGTAACAGTAGGTGGGCGTGGTTGCCGTCCACACCTCAAAGTTGTGGGGGGTGGTGCAGGAGATTGGGTAGATGAGTGCCTGCAGGGTCTTCTTGTAGACATGGTTTTTCTGCAGAAATTAATGGATGTTTGTGAGGAAAAAGAAACCAAAAAAAAAATGTAATGTAATTTAATGGTGAACAATACTGTTATAAAAACAAGGTACCATCGGAAGCACAAACATCTCAAAGTCTTTCTTCGCAAGCCCTTTCATCCATTGGCCTGTGTTTAAAAAGCTTACCAGCTCCTCGTCCTTGATAGATGAGCGTGTGGCCATGGCAGATGCAATCCCAGCCTTTCTGGCCTGTACCAGTGACTACATTGCAGGCAGGAAAAGAAACAACAATCAGACATAGTTTTCAGCATGAAATCCCATGATTCAACAGTTATCCACAGTGTTAGGTCTGAGGAGAGGTAGCCCACCAAGGTTCATCAAAAGGAGGTAAGAACATTTCCTAGATTAGCCACTTCTAAGAAAGGGAAGGTTATTGTAGGAGTAGGCATAGGCATGGAAATATGGAGCAACCCCAAAAAACACCACCCATCCAGGTTTAGTGCAAAGACTAAGCAGCTAAACCCCTCAACTCCATACTCACGCCCCCAATCTGAAGCGAATGTCACTGACGTAGGAAACAAATTCTAGACAGAATACCAGTATAAATGGAACATGGAGAGAAGTAAAAGATGAGAAAATGTTGATCTCTTATATTAAGTAGGGGGCCAGGCAAGTAGGTCGCAAATACAAAGTAATATTGCCAAATTTGAAAATATGTTGCTGTAAATTTTGGAGCATTTCCATTAATTAATCTGAACTGTGCTCTACATGTATTTGCATACGAGTATAATACTGATACTGTGAAAGCAGTATTATACAAGGACTACTTGTGCAAAGTAATCACTACTTAATATAGAGTCTGAATTCTGTCCCCACATCCACTAAAGGGTTGCCAGTCAGGGATCTTCGCACAAAGACTTACCATAGCCTGACCAATGATTGCATTCAAGAGAGTTGCAGAAGGTTCATTTAAAATGTTTACATGGGGAAGAAGAGGAAAAATTACAGGACTCATTTGTAACATTGCCATACGGTGTTTGATGGACGGACTCGTGCACTCACCACATCGCTAACCAAAGGAATGGGCTTCTTCTTACGGAGGTCGGGCATGCTGTCAATTCCAAACAGTCCACTGCTGCCCCTGGAGACAGAGCCATATACATGGTTGCACTAACCCCAAATAAATCATTTTGCTGGGATGAAATATGACCGCAAACAACTACTAGTAGGCATTTTAGGGTTGATGACCAGAGGTCGGCATTGTCAATCCCCAAAACAACAGACCAAAGTCTAAAATCCCAGAATTATTGGTGTGACAAAATAATTTCACATGGTGACCACTACAAATAATCATCGGTTTTAACTTACCCAGCTTTGATCCACGCTTGTTTGGAGCTGTCTCCATTCTGCTGACCCTGTGCAGTTCAGAAACATTGTTAGACGAGTTTCTAAAGAGCACAGCACCAAATGGAATCCCTGATCTACATAAGACATTTGGGAGGGTGATGGTGAATGATTGAGTTTTATTTCAAAACACAAGTTACCCGGACAAACCTCACACTCCTGCAAAAGCATCCAGTGCAAAAGCTTGTCAGAACCTTCTCATAAAGTCTCAAATGAAATTTCGGGTATAGTGACCGCATGGACATAAAACCGCCTAGATCGTTTCTTCCTGAAAACCACATTTATAAGACAAATAAACAGTTACATTTCTTAAATTAAAAAAAAAAAAAAAAAGAACATGAAGCCTACAACAAAGTATACACCCTGTGATGGCGTCCCCCAAATTTCATCGTTCTTGTGGCACAGCACTGAGTAAACTTAAAAAACACGAATCAAGCACAAAGTCCCAGCACAAACACAAACCTGCCTCAAGTAAAAACCAACATACAATGCAACATGATCACAAAAAAATGATCTTTAACATGATCTTTAAAAATTAAGACTTATAGTACAACTCATGAGATGTGCAAGACTGAAAAAGAAAAATGAATAATGGGGAACATGCTTAGTATTATCACAGAAATGTGGACTTAGGGTACAAGTGATTTTAACCTGATCATGTTCCCTGGTTCTGTCTGTGGAAAACAAAAAACAACAAAGCAAAGGGTTATACAACAGTACACGGATATTAAACCATTGGCTCTGAAACAGGACCTCTACTGATGATGGATTTACACGTTCTCGGTAATAATATCATGATTTCCACCAAGAGCTGATTTACCTTCCAAAATCGTGGGCTTGCATCCATGTTCAGTTCTAGACAGTCTGCGTCTGCTCTCTCTTCTCTCCTTCAGGACATTTTGGAAGTTGGTCAGGCACTTTGGTTGACTAAGATCAGCCTTACGTAGGCTTAAGTCTGTAGAGTCTTGACTGATCTCTAAACTTTGGGAACAGTTTTCCTCAGTCTCCGAACAAAAAAATTCTTTTCCTATTTGAGGTTTGTTCATACAATCTGTTGTATGAAAGGATAAATATTCCATGGTAGTACATGGAGTGCCAGCTGTGGAGTCTCTTTGATCCTCCTGTGCACTGATTTGAGGAGACTCATGATCATAATAATCATCAACTAGGGAAGACTCTCCACTGTCCTGCTCTTCAAATGGCCCAGAACGAACAGAGGGAGCATCAAAATCTTCCATTTGCCATTTGTCCGAATCGCCCTTTGCAACTTCTCTTGACAGGTTCTCACCAATCTGAAGGTCTGATTCCTCTAACTTCTTCATAGATCCTTTTAGACTTTTTCTAAAGCTGGTCACAGCCTTCCCAATCTGCACTGCATCAAAGCCTGCATTTGGACTGTCAGAATCATCCACTCCTTCATTGGGGAACATCTTCTCACGCCATTCTCTCTCATTGCTCCCAGCTGAATCAAAGTCCAGGTTCTCTACAGATGGACAGTGTTCACAAGAGGACTGGACATCCTGGCAGCAATCTTCACACTCAGTGAGTTCTACAGTGGAGCGGCTCAGGCTCCTGGATAGCCCACTGCCTAGCTCATCAGCATAAGCATCTATGGTGTGATACCCTGAGCTCCGGGAGTAAGGGCAGTTTGCCGAACAGTCACACTCAACAAGAGCTGGAGGCTTCCCCCTAGGTGTCCTCCAGTCTACTGCACTGGACGAACTGGACGGGGAGTTGAAGTAATGTCCAAACAGCAAGGACAGGTGCTCTGAACTGCCCTGAGATGTGTGACCTGGCGTGCTGCTGGTCTCTGCTCCTCTGTACCCATCCCATGACTCAGGACCTTCTTCCAAGCTGTATGGACAGGAGCAGGCGTCCTCCTCACTCCAAGCAGCATCCCCACTCCAAGGGCCCTCACCACTTGTACTATCGGGCATTCCTGTACTTCTCGACTGGAATCTGCTGTCCTGCCCAATTCCACTGGAACTGTGACAAGAGGATAGTGAACTGGTACTTTGGAAGTCCCCATCATATAGTCCCTCCATGAAAAATTGGCCTTCATGTTCAACTTTGCAGGGGACATCCGAAAAGTGGCATAGATTTTTCTGAACAGGACGTATTGAGGCGACGCGTTGATAAGTAGGGTCACACCTTCTGGTTTTGGAGGAGTCTAGCCTCTCTTTACTTCTGTCCCTGCAGTACTGATCCAACAGTGGGCTGCTGCTCCTCCTTGTGTGAAAAGTAGCAGCAGTGACTTCTTCTTTACTGCGTCCCATTTGTCTTTTAGGTGTCTGTGGGTCAGCGGTCGCTCCAGAGTAAAGCTCCTCAATCTCAGTGAGCACAGCATCAACACAGCAGGACACCTCATCCACAGACCCTTTAACAGATGTCAAGTATTGCCTGAGGTCCGAGATCTCTTCTTGAATCTTGTTTATTCCTCTGAGTTCTTTTAAAATGTGATCAACTATGGTACTGGACGTTCCTCTTTCGCTTTCAACCTCTTCTTCACTGGGATTCAGTGACTTGTCCATGGGACCAACATCTAAATAATATGAGCGGCTGTCCACACCAACTGCTGCGTTTTGTGATGCAACCGCATTGGGGTGTTTGGTGCATGTGACCCTAACATTTCCCTCCCGGTTCAATTCTACCTCGCCAATAAAGGATTTACTGGAGGTCCTGATGTGATGACCACGACCATTTGGAACAGAGGCCAAATGTGAAAAATCACAGCTAACAGTTTGTTTTGGCCTACATAACAAATGCTCTTCAAATTCCACAAAAGAACCGTGAAGGGATGAGTCCTCCACTTGGCCTTGTAAGAGTTTCTGGATCTTCTTTCGAATTCCATGTCTTGTTGTGGGACTCTGGGACACCTTGGCTAGATCCCTCTTCTTTGGTGACGAATACTGGGGGACACCCATAGCATTTGTTTCATCTTGTTCACAGGTGCGGCTCCTGGGGAACATTCTGCTCAGATGAATTTTCCTAGCGATCAATCAGCGCTCTAATGCTCTGATACAGATGTTCCAAAAGGACATCCATCTCACCTGAAGTGTGAGAGAATTTTCTTGAGTATCTCATCACACAGCATTAGGTCATGGCAACAGCAAAGTGAACTGAAAAAAATATTATATTCTAAAGCAGTTTTTATGGATCAGTGTTCCTTTCACATGAAAACAAGATGGTCTTAAGATGCATTCAATTCAATCAATTTAGGATGTAATTTCAAGTTGTCAGGTATGTATCCAGTCCAAACAATGATGATCAGTGATTTCATAAACCTTCTTACCCTATGCATGGACATCTTCTTGTAAGAAACAAAGTATTTACAGACCAATAGTTCACTTTTACATTGCACTTAATCTTTCGGTTCAGCATGTCAAAATCACCAAAATCTAGTTAAATAATGCCCTTCAGCTTCCGGCACACAAAGGGACACAGCACTCACTAAAAGCAGAGATACAGGAGGTTTCCAACCCTATTATTAGTAGCTGCAGTCTAATCTTAGCGGCGCTCTGATGGCCTCTGAGGTTAAGTGCTGTGAATTTAACACAAAAAGGCTCCTATGTCAATGTTTACAAAAACTACTACTTTATATGACTTCATATGTGCACAATATTTTACACATTCTAAAAACGTGAAGGTCTTTAGAAGAATATTGCCCGTTTAAATTTACGAGTTCCCGTGTTTTCCACGGAATCGAAGCTACGTTTCTAATTAACCATTGAGGCAGACAGCAGATTATCGTGAAACAAAGAGGAATCACTGCTGACATCCGCAAGACAGGATAGCAGAGGGTGGCTTTTGGAGCAAATGACAGAGCTGGCATCTGTTGGGGGGAAAAAAAGACTCCATTCCCACTGCGCGTCTGGACATTTTAAACACAGGCTGAGTGATGATCCAGCTGCGTGCACTGTGTGTCATTTTGTGTTAAGTGAGATCCTGCTGCTTGTAATCTGTGCCACAGCGTTTTCCCCCTCACTGCTCCTATCACATTGTGACAGGGACAAGCCTGGGTGCCTTTTAACCCTCGCCATGCACCCTGTCTCAGTCACCATGGCAGTCTAAATGGAGGTCTGAAATTAAAGTATAAAGGGTCGCAGTTGTACTTGCTCAAATGTACTTCGATTCCTCTTAAGGGTAGTAGTGGCATCAGTCCCACTAGTGTGTTAAACGGTTTCAACAACAACAATGATAAAAATGGGTGAGACGGGATTGTTGGCAATGCTGGTAGGGCTGGTAGTAGCCTAGTGGGTAAGACACTCGCCTGTGAACCTGAAGACCCAGGTTCAAATCCCACTTACTACCATCGTGTCTCTGAGCAGGACACTTAACCCTGAGTGTCTCCGGGGGGGACTGTCCCTGTAACTACTGATTGTAAGTCGCTCTGGATAAGGGCGTCTGGTAAATGCTGTAAATGTAAATGTTGGCCACTCGTTTCATCTACACAGCCTATGAGCATCAGGCTTCTATCTCAACCAGTGCTACGGCAGATTAGCAAATCATAAATCAATCCCAAAGCTTGCCTAACTTTGACACTATTGGAACGGGCACCCTCATAGGAAAAAGTATTAGCTGGGTCCTAAAGTGAACACGAGGTTTAATTGTAATCTCCTCCTCCTAACAGGACTAATGGGCCATGTGTGTACGTCTCTGTGCTGCCTGTGTCCAGAAGCCCTCTGCAGCAAATACTATTGTGCAGCAGATGTCACAGTCATTCAAGTAAGCAATGGAAATGCAACTTCCTTCTAATGGACGCTGGTACCTGTTCCAGGCACAGCTGATGGAAGTGACCCATGTTGAAATTCTGCGCCTGCCTCCGTCTGTTACTTTCCTCAAAATGAATTCAGGGGATGACATGATCTTTTACTCTGACTGGGGCAGTATGTAGCAAGGGCGACTCTGTTTGTGGGGACACAGTTTGGCAGAATGCCTGGAGTCTGGAAATGGTAAATGAGAGATTGGGTTCTCAATTGGCTTTTTTCTAGGAAACATCGTTGATCAGCCAAATCAATTCGCTTATCCCCCCCCACAACATGTGGCACTAATGCAAATAAACCTCTTTGCTCTACATCCCAGCATTCTGTGAGTATGCAGAAAAGTTCCAGCATTAGCCATCTATGCCATACATAGCCTCCACTGGTGGAGGATGGAGTGGCTGCACTCTTCGCCAGACACTCAATCATCTCAAACCTCCCACCTGGGGTTTAACCTCCATCCAATAGCTCTCCTACACTGAAGGTGTGCATTAGCCTGATAAGAGAGCAGGCAGTAGAAATGCATAATTAACTATGCCGCTGAAGTGTGCCAGATCGATTGAATTATTAGATGATGTCCAGATGATGCAAAAAAGCCAGGACCAAATGCAGGACAGACATCAGTTCTTGCTGAACACACACAGGCATGTACAGGGGTCAAAGGTGCCAGAGCCCATCCCAGGATACTGGGCATAGGGCAGGGACTGTACCAGGGCGGGGCGCAGGCATTCCACAGGGTGCACACACACATATGCCTTCGGGCAGTGGGAGGAAAGAGGAGGCCCCAGAAGTGTGTGTGTGTGTGTGTGTGTGTGTGTGTGATATATATGTTCTGAGGGAAATTCTTCGGTCCTAAAACATGCTCAATGCCAAGAAAGGAAAATACCATGATATATAGAACAGTACTAGTACTCAAAATAATAAATTATAAGTACCTATGGCAGGTATAATAATATGAAATTCATTAGTTCAATTTAGGTAGAGATAGAATAGGTACTGCTACTGCAAAAAAAAAAAAGAAAAAAAAAGCCATCTACTATGCCACACCTCTATTCGAAATTTACTGTTCAAAATGTTCAATCCTTCATTCTAACCTCTTTGCCCCAGTCCCTGTCAGACAGCATTAAAATGCCATGTAAGAGTAAATGAATATATTCCAAGGTGGCTGCAGGCATATCTTTTATCTCTGCTCTGTGCGTTATGGGCTGTGGCCTGAGGAAAACGCATGAATCATTTTATTTGTTTTGAATCAATTTGTCAGAATGTTTCAGTCTTTCAGTCAATCACAGGGCATTGATTTCATATAGCGAGGCCAAAATGAGAAATAAATAAATTATTTACACACACACATACACACACACACACACACACACACATATAAGAATTTAAAAAGTTATCATTAAGTAACTATTGTTGATAGAAAATCTGACATCACTCAGAACACTTCTCATAAAAACAGTTCATGCAAAAAAATACTTTATACTTAATACTTAAGTCAATGCATCTTACCTCATGAAGGCACAACACTCCTAAATTACAAGGCTATGTGATCGGTTTGTGTCAGTATCCACGGGGATTAACAAAATGTACATTCCAAGAGCCACAAACAAGCAGGTACAACTGAGCAAAATACAAAAAAAAAAGAAGGTGTTTTTCATTCTTATTCTGTACTTCACCCGGCCTGATAGAGGCACAGCCTGGGTAATCCATCGCAGACCAGCGATGTGAAGAAAACGGACTGAAGACTCACATAACAGTTCTGGTCGCAGAGAGTATCTCTCGCTTCTATCTTGCTGCTTCTCACTTGCTCTCCTCTATTCCTCTCACAGCAACTCCCACTTCATCGCTCATGCTCTCTCGCTCTCTCTCTCTCTATATGTCCTCTGGCAATATATTCCAACAAAAACCTAATCTGAAACTGTCAAAACGCCAGCAGTCCCACCCTCCCCCTCCTCTTTTTATCCCATCCCCTTGTCCATTCCCTTCCTCTTTATTCTCGCACACCAGTCTACTGCGCAAAGCCCGTGGAATAAACGCTGATGGAAATTAAACACTTAAAAAAAAATGCATAGTCTGCAGCAAATGAAACATTAAGCAACAAGTACAGTAGCTTCTGACTGACCAAACAATACATTAAAGTGAAGGTTCCTGTCATTGTGATTTACAGCATTGCATAGCACATGGTGCACACAACGAAATATGTCCTCTGCATTTAACCAATCACCCTTAGTGAGCAGTGCGCAGCCATGCAAGGCGCCCGGGGTGAAGGACGGTACCTTCCTCAAGGGGACCCCAGTGGCACCTTAGTGGTTCAGGATTTGACCCTGCAACCTTTCAGTTGCGAGTCTGTGTCCTTAGCCACTGGGCCACCACTTTCCCTGCCCCAGCTGTGCATGCCATGTCTTGAGTGAATTCAATTTATACCTTCTCCTTTGCTAAATTCAATCAGAGAGGGGAGACATTTACACAATCATCTTAAGCCACCCCTCCCCTCTGTAATCACCATAATGGAAGACACACCAACAAAACCATAAACCTGACGTACATCAGAATGTGAAAACAATCCTTTAATGGAATATATTTCCACCACGTTTCACCATAATATCTCTTTCAAGGCCCTTTACTGCCCAATTTATACTTATAATCATGAGAGAAAGCAAAAATACCACAAAACATATATGCTTTTCATATTGAAATATAGAAAATCACAACAGAAGTGAGAATAACTAAGGTTCACCACTTTCTCTCTAAGGGTCTCCTCAATACATTTACATTTACAGCGTTTACCAGACGCCCTTATCCAGAACGACTTACAATCAGTAGTTACAGGGACAGTCCCCCCCTGGAGACACTTCAGTGTTAAGTGTCTTGCTCAGGGACACGACAGTAGTAAGTGGGATTTGAACCCGGGTCTTCTGGTTCACAGGCGAGTGTGTTACCCACTAGGCTACTGTTTATACTGTCCTGTGCTAAATACCCTAAACACTACAGATACTATTTTTGAATACACTAGAGACAGAGCTCCACACCTTAATACACATTTGCCTGCAGCATACACAACTCATCTTACCACCAGCATTACAGATCACATGATTCTAATAAATTGTTTTCTCTGAATATTTAGCTTTTTTTTTATTAAAAATATATATTAGTTCTATAGGATAGACAACATGGCCTTAGCAAAATGTACCAAAACAGATGTCGCATACAGTATCATATTGTACAAATTACACAATTAAATGATAGATTTTCAAATGAAGTTACACTCCAGATGTAAACCCAGAAATGTTCGTGTTTTTAGAGCAGCCTCTGCAGGCAAATAGGACAACACACACCACACACACACACTCGCTATCTGCTCCACGTCCTCTCACTCCCCATCTTTAATTACCCCGCCAGACTTTATCGGCGATGAAGAGAGACAGCATCGCTTCTCTCTCTGACCTTGGCAAGTGCAGATTAGTGTTACCAGTTCTGGAGAGGTAGGTTCTTTCAGAGTCCTCCCATGCCCAACAAGTCCAACCCCAGGGTAGAAACTGTAACGATGGGTCTGGCCCTGTTTAGGCTGATAAGGCACTGGGCTTCACACATCAACCTTCTCTCCAACCCAAAGCGTCTAACCCGTGCCTATACAAGAGTGAAGAACTGCAGTCATACTGAAGCTAAAGCAAACCCTTTAACTTATGACAGGCCTGGTTAATGTCACTTGATTTAAAATGAGTCCTAAGATATCTGTGGTGGGGCTGGTTGGGATGAGAACTGTTTTGAAACCACACATTTGGTGAAAAAAGGAAATGCACTTCCAACATTCCCCAAAACTGTCAAGAAATAAAACTCAATCATAACACTGGTAAAAACATGGCAGGTCCACAGCAGGATTTATACTTACCCATGAGTCAAATACTATGCCTTATGGGCTTGGATATAGGGTCAAGATTAGGGTTAGACTTTAGATTGGGAACAGTGTGCGAGTTTTGGGGAAAACTAGACTTCAGAAGGAACAAAGGAATAAGGAAAGAAGTTGGTGGGGTGAAGGGGATGGGTTCCCTACTATACCTCCTGAAGCTGAACTCTCACTTTATTGATAGCTTTGAGCCAGCGTAGTCTGGATGGAGAAAATGGAAGGGGAGGTCCATCATCCTGAAAACTAAGAAATGCATTTCAAGTTAAACATTTGCATTCATGTGTTTGATAATATTTTCATCTTGTTCCCTGTCATTATTTCAGAATATTCTGAAGAACACACCTTTTTAGCGATTGATCAGGTCTCATCTCCACGGAGCTTATGTCTGCTTTTAAAGCACCTCTTATTGTAGAAGGTTCAGGGCCCTCTTCTTCCCGCCAGCCTGAGTGGCCATTGGATGCCAAGTGTCCACTGCTAGAAAGTTGGAAGCCACTATGGTAGGAATGATGTGATTCTTCTAAGTCTAAACCAGCTCCATTCTCTTGGCCGATCTCACTTAGTTGAGAACTCGTTTGACTTAGGTTTCCTGAAGAGCCAAAATGACTGCTGTCCACTGGGCTGCGTTGTGGATAAAAAAAAATAAAAAAATAAAAAATTATACATTATACATCATTTTAACACACACACACACACACACACACAGGATTGGGGTTTAGTACATAAACATTTTTATCACTAGTGATAAAAAAATATATAGACACAAAAAGACAGCATAAAAGGGATTTTTCACTTTTAGGAGCACTGGGGACTATTTTTGCACTCTATTAGCTATTTAGTGCATCATGAATGGCCTAGTTGAAAGCCATTTATGATGATGCTGCTACTAGCCTTTTCATTTTCAAAAGGTCCTTTTCATGCTGCACTCCTGAGGGTACGTCTGCTGGGGGTGAGGGATCACACAAAGACTCATTTGGGGACAATGACAGCGGAGGGTCTTGCTCGGCTATGTTTATGTGAGGTGGCGTTGAGTTATCTGTTGTACTTTTCAGATCCTCCTTTAGGACATCTCCTTCTGACTTTTTGTCTGTGCTTATCAGAACTTTTTCTGTAGCTAGGTTTTGGTCATCACTATTATTTATGTCAGCATCTTTTTGCATAACCAATTTTTCAGGTTCTGTTGCTGCAAGTGTTCTGTTAGGTGCTACGGCCTCCACTTTCAGCCGTGTTGTGCCAAATGAGGATTCATTTGGCTTTGTGGTCTCATTCTGCCACGGAAATCCAAATTTTGTTCCAATTGCAGATGCCAATGATGCCTGGTCCTTGGACAGTAAAGGCTTTTCTTCTTGAAACAATCCAGTTGAAAAGGACTTAAATCCAGACAGGATACCACCTCCACCTGGTTGTGACAATGTAGGCAAACCTCTTGGCACACTGGGTGCAGATGAAAACAATGATCCCAAGGATTTTCCACCATCTCCAGATCCAACTGCGAAACCAAATTTTGAGGCAGACAACCCAGATATGTCAAACAAGGATTTGGCTGATTCTGATTGTGGAGTTACGTTTGATTCTTTGGGTATGATGTAAGGTGGAGAAACAGATGTGTCTACCTCCTTAACTTCAGGTTCTCCAACAATAATTAGTGGTTCCTCGTGTATGGTCTCTTCCTCAGCTGTGATTTCATCACCTTTACAAATAAGGGGCTGACCAGATTCATTGAAGGCATTCTTAGCTGGTGTATTAGTTAGAATTGTGCCATTAGCAGGTACAACTTGGCTAATATCTGAGATTTGTTTGATATTTTCTTGTTCAGGGGATATGATCGAGTCCCTCTCAGAATCAGCTTGTCTCATTATTTGACCACTGATTACACTCTCTTTGTGGATCTCAGGTGGAGGTTTAACTGTAGGCTTCACTGCTTCTGTGGTCTCAGGAGGTTTGAACATCCCAAAGAGGTCATTTTTTAATGAGTCTGTTGGTAAACTGCTTGCAAAACCAAAGATAGAGGGTTTCGTTTGAGTCTGGGGTCCTGAGAGAGTTGAGGGCTTGAAGAATGAAGACTGTGTCTGTGAGAAAAAGCCACCGGATGTTTTAGATGGTGCACTTTGAACAGAAAACATCTTGGACATGAAACCTGAAACCATGTCAGCTGAAGAGTCTATAACAGACTTCGCTACATCAGGAGGCTTGCCTTCATCTTCAGCAATAGCACATTTAGGCTGAGTAACAGTATCTGGACTAGATTCACTATGGAAAGCCTGATTATCTGATTTTAATGACTGTTCTGGTACTTGGGTTTCAGGAACAAAGGATGAACTAGGCTTGTTTTCCACTTGACCAGCTGAAGGATCCTTTTCCCCTATGCTCCTCTGATCAGCTGTAGGTGGAGAAATATCTAATTCATTTGATGTTTGAGACAATGGTGTTTCCTGTTGTAGTGTAACAATGGCTTTAGGGTCCTTTGTATGATCAACATTTCTTTCAACTGCTGGCACAGTAGTGTTCTCTGGCACTAAAGCAAAGTTTATATCATCCCTTACATCATGCGATTTGGGAGGCTCTGGTTTCTTTTCATCTGTGAATGGCATACTGAAAAGGCCAGAGCCAGCATTTCTTGGTGTACTTCCCTCACCACCTTGGGACAAGAGAGAAGGAACCTTGAAAAAGCCCTCTTCTTCTGATGCTTTGGATTTCTGAAAGGGACCTGTCTGGCTGGGACTACCAAACATAGAGAATAAACCTTTTCCAGGGATGTCTTTTGAGGCAGATGCACCAGGAAGAATTCCACCAAATAATGATGAAGCTTGTGGGGTAGTCTGTTGGGAACCAGAACCTCCAAACATAGAGAGTAATCCTTTGCCAGGTGGTTCCTTTGGAGCTGAATGTGCAGATGCTGCTGCGGATGGACCAGTTTGATCAGGACTTGATCCAGAGAACATAGATAACAGACCTTTTCCTGGAATATCCATTGAAGTAGAAGCTCCAGAGAGAATTCCACCAAAAACAGATCCAGACTGGGAAGCTGTACCTTGCAATCCTGCAGCTCCAAGCATTGAAAATAAACCAGAGGCAGGAGATTCCTTGGGAGGAACAGTGCTGTTAGGTGATACTTCAGGTATAGAATCCACATGTTCTTTAGGTACTTGAGCGATGACATTGGTGGAATTTATAACTGTAGAATCAACTGGAGCTAGCAGTGCTTCAGAACATGTAGAGCTGAGGGTCAATAAAGTCTCTGTCTCACTCAGTGGTTTATTTGAAGTGGTTACATCTGAAATGGATGGTAAAGATTCTACTTCTTGATTGGGTTTCATGTGTTCCTTGGAGCTCAGACTATCAGAGCCAGAGTTAAGATGGCTTTGAACTATGGTTTCGGCAGGTGACACCATTTCTGTAGCAGATTTAGTAGCTGAGGTAGCTTGTGTTGGTGGCTGCTGTGGACTTGATGTCCCAAACATTGAGAGTAAAGTTTTTGCAGGACTGTCATTTGAACTAGATGACCCAGACAATAATCCTCCAAGAACTGATCCAGACTGGGAAGTACTCTGTTGCACACTTGGGCCACCAAACATTGAGAACAAACCTTTAACTGGTTGCTCTCTTGGTGGAACAGGGCCTGAACCAGACGTATTTGAAGCGGTGGTTGGAGGTGTTGACTGCACACTTGGTCCACTAAATATTGAAAACAAACCTTGCACTGATGTCTCCTTGGGTGGCTGTTTTTCTGAAAAGCTGGATTGTGCCATTGAAGGTGGTGGTGGTTGTGAAGCTGAACCACTAAAAATAGATAAAAGTCCTTTAACTGGTGTCTCATGTGGTGGGGCAGGCCCAGAAGTAGACCGAGATGTGCCTGTATTCTGTGTATCATTCACTGGCCCAGATGGTGCAGGCTGTGGACTAGATCCACCAAACATTGACAGTAAACCTTTTCCAGTGCTTTCATTTGAAGTGGATGAACCAGGTAAAATACCACCAAGAATGGAACCAGACTGTGATTGTGTCTGCACACTAGAGCTACCAAACATTGAAAGTAATCCCCTACCGGGTGGTTCTGTTGCAGGGGGAACAGTGGTGCCAACTGAAGCAGGTTCAGTTTGTTGTGAAGTGTTGGCACCAAACATTGACAGCAGACCTTTTCCATTTGGATCTTTGGAGGGAGATACTTGAGGCTGACTTTCACTGGAAACCACTGGATCCAGCTGCTGGCCAATACCAGCAAACATAGAAAGAAAGCCTTTGCCTGGAGAATCTCTTGTTGGAATACTTTGCTCTTTAGGGGGAGTCGATTCTTGGTTTTGAATTTCAGTGGACACCACACCCTGTGGTGGATCCTGCTGATGACCAAGACCAGCAAAAATGGAAAGTAAACCTTTGTCCTTTGGCTGCGCAGAGTCTGCTGTATTTTGAGAAACTCTTGTGTCCTGAGGTGTTGTCTGTTTTAGGCTTGATCCACCAAACATGGACAATAATCCTTTACTTTGAGATTCTGCTTCATTTCCGGTTCCTAAAAGCATATCACCAACAGAAAAACCAAAAAGTCCACTAGTTTGTTTAGGTATGCGTTCCTCTTTTGTCTGACTTGTTGGTGGAGCAGTCTCAGACCTCCTTGGAGCAGGGATTGAAAATACTTGAGAGGTAGTCTTGCTTGGTAGCGGACTCTTTAAGGTGTGTGATTGATCGTTCTGGCCAAAACTGGTAAGAGTTTGTTGCTTCTGAATTCCTTTGGGTCGTGAGGAACTCTGGTGAGCACTCTCTGCTACTTTGTCATTTCTCTGAAAGACATCAGACGATTGTTTGATTGTGGGTTTTTGCTGTGAGGAGGTTTCTGAACCGACCAAGTCTCCCATTGATCCCAATAGATTGGATCTCCCAGCACCATCATTATTAGCATTTTGACCAAGAGCAGTCCCATCCGTCTGTGGTTTTACTTCAGGGGATTTTGATATATCAGGCTCTTCAATTCCTACTGCAGATTTGAAAAAGTTCAAGAAACCTGTTTTTTCTACAGGTTTGTTTGCCGTCTGGTTGTCTTTCTGCAAAGTTAAATTATTAGATTTGTCCTGTAGGTTTTCAGTACTTTGTTTAGGATGCAATGAACTGTGAGATACTGGCTCCGTTGGTTGTGACATTGTGCTTTGTCGAGAAAGTCTAGGCTTCTGAGATGCAGTGACTGCTGACCCTCCTTGAGACAAGGGTGGTGTGGGTAAAATTCTTGAGGCTGACACAGGCTTTGATTCCTGATTGCTTACGCTATGTGTGCCTGACTCTTCCTTAATAATCCTTGATTTCAGGTTCTGGAGTCCTGTAGAAAGTATATTCTTGCCCTGCTGGTCAACTGCTGGATCTTTTCTATAATCAGGAGGGGACCTTAAGCTAGAAATATCTTTATTAGATTCAGATTCTGGTCTTTTTCCTACTATAGAGGATATGAAAGATGATATTTTCTTAACTGATCTGTTTGGTTGTTCCTCCCCAGGAGAAACATGTTTTCGCCACTCTTCTTCTGGAGTATCATCTACATGCTTCACTCTTACTCTGGATGATGAAAGATGCCTCTCTCTTGGCTTGTAACAGCCATATAAACCAATAGGGGATGCATTTGTTGTTGAAGCAGAAGCCAGTGACACAGACACCTTCTGTGAAAGAAGTTCCTTCATGCCTTCATTAAATGCCAGGCAGCTTTGGTTATGAGATGTAAGATCCATAGCCTGTAGGAGAGGGTCTTCATATTGGGGTCCATCCATTCTAACTTTATTTAGTCTGTATGAAGAAAAATGTACAGGAGCTTCGTTCTGAGAGGCAAAAGAGCTCTCAAACATCTGTGAAAAGCGCTCCAAATTTAGGTTCATAATTTGGTTCCCTTTTCTGTATGCTGCAGACAAGTCAAGTGGAACGTTAAGAAGTTGACCATCCTCTCCTGGACACCAAATTAGCTCATCTTCATTATACAGTGGGATTTTGAAACCACATACAGTTACCATTTCATTAAAAAGCCAAGCACTGGGATAGCCATCAGAATGACAGTCCATTGATTCTCCATCTGGTGTGCATGCATATACATATTGCCCAGAACCATTTGTAAGCAGAGCATAAATATATTCATGGTCAGAGTAAACAAAATACCCATAATCCCCATCATCTGCTGGCCACCACATCCCCTGTTCCAAAAGTGAAAGCCACTGATTGAACCATTCTCCTTCTTCAAGATACATAGAGTCCTCTATCTCACAGGTGGTAGGTGTTGGGCAATAATCATTATAGAGTCCAGCTGAGTCAAGATAATTTCCGTTATCCATCGAATACCCATAATAGCCTAGGGTTTCATCAAAATCCATTGGTCTATTTGCTGAATAACTAAGATTTGGTGCACTCTCTTCATAGTAACCCTCATGATATGAGACCCCATTCAAGCTGTAGCAGCTGCCCTCATTAAATGAGTGCCATTTACCAAATTTACCATGCCCTCTGTTAATGCTCAAATTCAATGCGCCTCGGTCATCTGTCAAATTGTCAGAATTCCCGATATTGTCCAAGCTGTTAGTCCACATTCTTTGTTGCTTATACCCACTTATATCTCTGGCAGAACCTGGCTGTTTGTACATTTCATTGTGTGCATTTTCCATCCAAGGATTCACAGATAAATTATGTGGATTCCTGTATGTATCAGAAGCATTCCATGATTGAGAGGATTCCTTTATTGAGGTCCAATCTGTTGACTGTTCATACCAAAGATCAAATGGGTGGTACTCTTGTGATTGCTCATTTAATTGTTGCCATAGAACAGATGAGTTAATCCAGTTTTCATCATTGTTAGGCACAGCTCCATATTCTGTGGTTGTTCTTGGTTGTTCTTGTAAACTAAACTGTCTTGGTATGTTAGGAATAGAACTGCAACTCATTTGATCATACTGTTGAGGTACAACTGGGGACGTATAGAGCGGAAAGGAGTAAAGGTTTTGTACACTGTACGATGTTCTTCGCTGGTTCAAATCACTGGGATCTTGGTAGTGATATAATTGTGGTATATTACCAGTGCTACTAGACGTGTATGGCACCCTGCTTTGCAATGATCGTTCATAACTAGACGTTGTTCTTAAATCCAGGCTTTCTGAATCCCAAGAAAGAGGTGCATATCCTCGCTTATAATCTGGACCATGATAATAAGTCATTTCAGGCATCATGCTATTCTTTGTATTTTCAACTGATTTTGGAATGGAAGGATTTTGAGTTGTTTTATATATGCTTTGTCTTGGTAAGGTATGAGAGTCTATCTTCTGTTGTGTATTTTGTGAGGATGGTTGCTCCGGTTTAGATGAAGGCACTTCCTCTGTTGACATTCTTGTAAACAGACCTGACAGAAAGCCTTGTGGGTTTCCTGATTTTTGCTCAGATTTTCTGCCTTGTTCTTCAGAAGGCAGCGGCCTGGACATTTCACTACTAGATTGTCCTGGTTTAGTCGAAGGGCTGGACAACGACTCTTGCTGGGACTGTAAAGGTGACAGCCTATTACTTGGTGATGAGTTTTCAGATGATGTTAGTTTACTGAAGAGCCCAGACAATATACCAGACTGACTGGTATTATCTTGAGATGCATGTGTAGGGTTTTCTCCAGGAGCCCATGCATGTGATGATATTTGGCCCACAGGAATGTTTTGTGGTGAAGTATTTTCAGAAGATGACAACTTAAATATGCCAGATAGTAGACCTCCTGACTGATTTGATGGTTGAGGAGAACAGTCTTGAGAAATACATTGTTGCTGAGCAGATTCACATTGTTTTGAGATGGGCTGAGATGTTGCATACTGATTTGAGGTTAAATGATCAGAAGAGGATATTTTGAAGAGCCCAGAGAGAAAGCCACCTTGTGGAGGTGACGGTTGCTGGGGAGTACTTTGATTTGCCCTGGAATTTTCTGGCCTCTGTGCTTGTTGTTCTACTGGCTTAGTCACTTGGGCTTTTGATAGTAGAGTGTCTCCTTGCCTCTGTGCCTCAGGATTTTGATTGTGAGCTTGAGGCAAATTTGGATTCTCACTATCTAAGACCCTGTGATGCTGAGAGGCAGGTGTTTGGCTGCTGGAAACATTGTCAGTAGAAGCCAGTTTTAATAGACTGGAGAAAAGCCCCCCCTGATTAGAAGGTGGTTGCTGGGAGGTTTGCGGCTGTGGTGGAGGCTGGGTATTGGTTGATAAATTGTCTGTGGAAGCAAACTTCAACAACCCTGAGAAAATACCCCCTGCTGGAGCAGTCTGTGAGGTCTGGTGTTGTGAGGTATTTTGTGAATTAGTGGCATGAGTGAATTCTCTACTCAATGGACTTTGACTGCTGGATGACAAATCACCCACTGACGTAAATTTCAAAATTCCAGAAAGAAGTCCAGGTTGAGACTGGTTGGCAGTAGGCGATGCCGTGGAATGAGATGAATCATCAGAGGATGGTTTGAAAAGGCCTGAGAACAAACCTTGAGGTTCTGGAGGTGGAACAGAAGAGGCTTGCTGAGGAGGCCTCACCTGCATTGGTTGTGTTGGCCCTTGAAGGTTCCTGTGCTGTGCACCCACAGCACCCGGTCTTGGGACAGAGGAAACGTTAGACCTCTGATTCAGAGGTGTTTGTGGTCGGGAAGCCTGCACAGGACTATGATTCAAAGATTTTGTATTTTGTGGTTGTGTGCCCTGGATGTTCTCAGTTGAGCCAATCTTGAAAAGGTTAGAAAACCACCCTGTATCTGTGTGTCCCTGCGATTGAGTTTCAAGGGGGACAGTACTGCTGCTTGACTGAGGTTGTTTAGAATCGGACTTTTTTGAGATTTCAGTGTTTGTTGGGTTCTGCTGAGTCATTTTGGAGGAATTACTCGTTTCCTCTCCAGAGGCAAATTTCAAAAGCCCAGAAAACATTCCCCCTTCAGCCTTTGCAGGCTGATGATCAACTGGCTTCTCTATGGTCACATCCCTGGGAGATCCGAAAACTGGAAATACAGTGGCAGCCTGTGGCTGGTTGTGTGTGGATACTGGTGATACGGGGGCTATTAAAGAGTTAAACGTTCTCCTAAAAGGACTGAAGAGATTTCTGTCAGCAGGGGCTGACTGATGCAAAGGCGTTGTAGTTTCATTAGAAACTGTGTGAGGTGTTCCTTCCCCACAATTCTTTTGGGTCTCCACATACTGAGGACTACTCTTATCCAACACTCCAATGGTTCCAATATTGTACTGAACTTGTTGATTGGCATGTCTCTTGTCCACATCAAGATCCACAGATCCATCTTTTGATCCAGTCCTAGATGTGCAATCCATCAATTCTGAGGAATTTACAACTCTTTCAGCAGAAAACATTTTCAGAGGGTTCATTTTTCCCAGCATAGAGTTCACTGCTGTGCTGTGCTGATTTGAAAATGTCTCCTGGACTCGGTCAGCTCTGGCTTTTTGAGCTTCGGTGTTTGTTGATTTGATCTGGGTGTCATCTTTAGTCTTGACATTTGATGACTGCAACGTCTGCAAGGAATGCACAGAAAACTTTCTATTTGGGTCCTGAGTAGGTGACACTATGGCGACAGGTGTGGGACTAGGTGAATTTGGAATAAAAGACAACAGTTTTGACAACCCAGTGTCATTTGGAGCAGCATCAGATGTTTCAACAAAGTCTGATCTTTGTTTCTTTGAGCCTGTGCTAACTTTTTCAGTGAAGGAGCTGAATAAGGAAGTCACAGCGTTCTTTACACCAGAAATACCCTGTTCATGAGCACAGTTTGGCTTATTCTCTCTTGATTGAGACTCCTCCCTAGATTCTTTGAAAACAGCGGGTGTGTCCTCTCCAAAATATTCAGATCTTGCACTGCCTTGAGACGACAGTCGTGACTTTGGAAGATTTGGGGATTTGGGTAGCGATCCATATTTGCTGATCTCTTCTTCTTTCTCAGCAAGATATTCTGATACTGTTTCAACCAGGCACTGTAGCTCATCTATAGGATCAACATACTCATCACTGGGTTCCTCTACAGGAGAGAGCATTGCTTCTGGTGCCCACCCACCAAATTTTCCCTTTCCACTTTTCTTATCCCTATAGCTCTGAACTTTTTCCATACGACCACCATAGGAGGTGAATCTGCTGCGTGCATTGTCCCTCCCGTTCTCTGAGTATATGGAATCAGCAAATGAGGCATAATCCTCCATTTCCTCTTCAGAGCCAATGGAACACTGAAACTCATCCTCAGAGTCCATGGCAATACCTTCATGTAGTCTTGCAGCCTCCTCTTGATATGCTACATAGTTTTCCAAGGTGTCTTCTAACTTATTTTTGGCCCACATTCTTGTCTTGTAAAGCAGGCCATTCTTATATGGCTTAAGGCATGGTTTCATGTTGTCTTCTTCTTCCTCCATTTCTGCAACTTGACGCAATACTAGCTCTCCTCTCTTCCGGCGGAGAAGAGCAAGGTCAGGAGGAAAATGTTCATCCCGACTGCCGTCTACCTCTGCTTTGAGAAGACCCCCAGGGTCTCTCAGCCTCTTCCTCCTTCTGCGGTCAATGGTATCATAACCCTCTGGATATGCTGCATTCAAGATGGATCCACCTTTTGAGCCTCGGTTTATTTCAGGACATTCATGTGACATGCGAAGAACAGAATTATGACTGTCATTCTCCATCCACTGGTCATCCTCCTGTTCCATAAATTCATTTTTACTACGCATTTTGTATTTAGCCTCCCAGTCTTCAATACCCATGCCAGAATCTACAGGAATAATTCTAACTCTTCCCCTGTGGTTTGGGCTTCTTAAAGTGATTAATTCAGTTATAAGGTAAAAGGAAAGGGTGAAATAGAGAGAAAAAACAAGGAAATAACATAAGATAAATGCATAAACTGTAAACACATATAACCTAATAAGTACAGAATAAATGCATTATAGTGGTTTTACAAATATATATATGTATGAATGTGTGTATGAGATAAGATGAAAGAATATTAACCAATAATAATAATAAACTTTTGGGACATTTTGTTCCTTTGTTTAGATCTGCTGCTTTCTTCATATGCTATGGATTTATCCGGATCAGCTTTCTATCTGCCCACATAGACTGAGATTAACCACAATCTCAATGAACCACATGCTTGTCTAATACATGTCACAGGGGTATAAAGTTCATGCCATGTCTGAGAGCCAGCACTACTATAACTGGTCAAGTTTCAGCTAACAATTACAGTTCATAGCTACATGTTAAGGTCAAGGAAATATTTCTTGATAATAATAAATATAAAATATAGATATATACTGACACACACAGAAGGAAACCCACTGGAAACTGCATTTCTAATACAATGTTAGCACATTTTAATGTTCCTTTTTACATATTCATGTAAATATTAACCTACACCATACAAGAGACAACGTACGCACATAAATCCTTAAAAAAAATGAATATCAGAACATGAACACAAACCTGCTCACATGGTGGTCCCTGTAGTCCAACTGTAAGCTGTGCACAGAGTCCATGCAAGAGTCCAAGTGCTGCTGGAGATGTGGGCCTATGGGGTACTGATGCACAGAGGAATTGGGCTGGGCAGTTGTGTGGTAACGTGGTGGGAGACTGTTACTGGTCTCACTCCGATAGTCACTGTCCCGGTCATCAACTGCACTGTCAAGGTCATCCAGAGCTATATAACGCAATAATATACATTTAGTGAAACAAGAGAATAAAGACACCACCTACTACTAGTTATTCCAATCAGCCCTTACAATTACAGACATGTACAGGTATACATGACAAAATATTATGGCTAACCAGTAGACCATACACACAATATTAATTCAAAGAAGTGCTCCCTTCCAGGATATTGGCTATTTGTGGGCTCAGACAACCTTTTGTGTGAGTCATCTGATGACCCTGGTGAAGGCTGCCCAGGGGGACAGTCCAGCTGGTCTTTATCACACTACTAACTGATAAGGAGGGGGAAAAAATAGCCCTTTAGTGCCAGGACGAATGAATGGGCACTGAATGGGCCCATGGCAACTGGTGAACTCTCTCTGTCCTGTTTTTGATGTAATGCCATTACACTGTCGATTCTTATAAGAGCACATAAAGTATGACAATTAGGGGTATTGGTAGAGGGGGAGACAGGAAGACTGTGCTGCTCAGGGCGATGTAATTTAGGGGCTAGGGGGCAAGCACAAAGCATAAACCATCTGAAATATTAAAGGGGAAGGATTAGGACGGGTTGGAGAATATATGGTGAAAGCTGTAAAATTAATTACATACTCAGTGAGTCGGCCCATCCAAAATAGGTGCCTGGCAAGAATTTAAACATCAGCAAGTGAGACACGTGTTACAGAGCAAAACCAAACCATGTGGCCATTGCTGAGCTTTACATTTGATACACACATTCAAAATAATTGTTCATAATCTATACATGATCTGTAAGCAAATAAACATTTTAATCATAAAATCATGGATCTATATAAATGTGATTGTAATAGGTCACGCCTTTTTTAGGGTCATATTTTAAAGCCAGAACATTTGGTTAAATAAACTAATTTCAACAGGTCACTAACACACACACACACACACACACACACACACACACATATATATATATAGACTATTCATAATAACTTAGGGATATTGTGAGAGACTTAGTTGATGTCAAACATATGATGTTTGTTTCATTTCAGACATTTTTGGGATAGGGAGCAATGTGTATTGGGTTGACAGACACACCTCATTTTGTGTTTTTCATGTAATGGTCTCGTTGTGCCTTATATTGGGGACAATACCAAGAGACAACCTTTCTCAACGTGGCATCAGTAAGTCATTCCAAGTTCATTACGACGTCACATAACGGACGCCTTCGGGTCGGTGGCAGCCAGTCAGATGTTGTTCGTGAACTTGGTGTGTCTCAAAGTGTCATCAGCAGACTTGCATCAAGACACAGAACTACTGGCAGAGTTCATGACAGACCCAGGAGTGGAGAGACCACAGTGATGACCAGAACCTAAGGACTGGGGTACTAGGGTTTCCAGACTAACCATCCGCTTTGGCTTGAATGCCAGACGACTGTTGCAGGAGACTCCACTGACACCAAGACACCGCCATGAACATTTGCAGTGTGAACAAGACCCTGTGACCTGGACAATGCAGCAGAGCTCTATCGTCAGGTGTCAGGTCACCTTGCACAGAAATTATGGTTGTCACCGTTGCCGGAGAAGGCAGGTGAGTGATACACTGAGGTCAACATGGTCACCAGGGTTTGCTTCGATGGAGAGGGTGCAAAGGTCTGGGCAGGAATCACTGAACCTGATAGAGCACGTACCAGTTGAAGGCTGAATGATCGTACCCCACCCCCACGTGACCTGGCAGGACTGAGTGTAGAACTTGTGGAAGAGTGGAACGCATTGCCTCAGAACAATTTCATGAGGTTGGTGAGGAGCATGAGATGTTGCGGTCATTGCGGCAAATGGTGGAAACTCCCACAATTAACATTGTCAATTTTTGTTAATTGGGGCTATCCCTGTTATTGTCTCATTTTTGGGATGATAAAAATTAATGAAAATGGTGTATCTTCTCATACATTATTAGTAATATCAAAAGGGACTTACTTATTTCATTCAAATTCAGAGCAAATAGGAAAAATCACTCATGTAAATAGCAAAATCCCTAAATTATTGTGAGTATTGTATATGTGCGTGTGTATTATATGAACACACACACACACACACACACATATATATATATAAAACGGACAAAGACTATGAAGCATCTCTTGTGCTACAGCTCCATCTAGTGGATCATTAGGGTGGAATTCTTACTTACAACACTGAGAAGCAGCTGAAGGGATCACACGACCCTGGATGTCATCATGGACAGCATACTAAGGAAACAGAAAAAACAAGATATATATAAAAAATAAACTGCCATACACTGCCTTCTACATTCATCATATTTTTTGCTTGAATTTTCAATTGAAAACTTACTTCATCATGTATCCTCAAAGTATTGATCTGCTCCAATTTACCAGTCCAATAGCGTGCCTCATCCTCTGGGATTTCTACCCATAGAGAAAGATAAGACAAGCCCTCTATAACATACAGCCCACTTTTCTAGACCCAATTAGAATTTACTCATTCAGTATTCAGTCTTTTGTAAATATATTATAACCTGCAATCTAGACAGACATCCAAACTTAGTCAGGCCTCTTAATCTCTGTTCAACCGTGAGACATTATGTTGCCATAATAGTACCAAAAAAACCTATGTGCCCTAGTTAGTTCTTTATTAATTAACTCATCAGCAAGGCGCTTATGTTACTAAAAGCACTGAATAACCAAGGAAGGGGTCGAACATATGCATGCAGATACTACTGTTAAGGCATTACCCTCTTTAAAACAGCATTCTCTAAAGCACACTAAATGCTGTTCGAAAAAGACAGATGTGAATCACAAATCTGGATCCAGAACCAAAATGGCTTCCTATCTTTTAAAAGAACGTAAGACATTAAAGACAAACTTCACAGACAGTATAAAGCGCGAAGCGTTCAAAGGGTTCATGATCAAAACCGAGCTGTCTAGTGAATTGAATCAATGGGAGAAAAATACAAGAGGGGTTTGCTGAACAAGGAAACCATTGCCTACAAAGGCCTGACCTTTAACATCACACCATGGCCTAGTGAAAGGCACATGGCTTCTGTTTGCATGCTTCTACCAGCATCAGATGAAGAATAAAGGTAACCTTTCATACAAGAAAATGTGACTGCGTTGTGTCGGTCCTCACTAAAGAAGATGATTGTTGATCATATTGGTGACAAACTCAATATATTTCACACATCTTACCAAAAGGGAGCTCAAAACGGGTGTCCAACAGGACTTTATGACATGTGGGGTTCTTAGTGCCACAGATCTCATTTGCCTTCATGAGAACCTCTGCATCCAAGAATGTCCATTCCCCCGGTCCCTCCTGTAAGGGATAGAAAAAGGGGGGGGTTTGGATGATTATGATTTGTACTAGCTACCCTTACATTTTAAAAAAATGTGTGTGTGTATACACATATGCATGAACGTGTACTAGCCTACCTCGTCCGACTGACAGATGCTCTTGAGGGGAATCCATGCTGTGCCAAGCATTGTGTCCCAAATGAGGCCCTTGTTCCATACCTCCACAATGAGCCCCAAGTCCAGCCTACTGATCTCACTTTAAAACAAAAAGAAACAAAGAATTCTAAACTTTATCATTTTCTACTGGTTTTGATCTGAAATGCAATGGTTGGATACTGGGATGTTCTGGGTGATGGTAAAAAGCAGAGGACTTGTTCCATTGTGGCACCGTGTGCTGTGCATCACAATGACAATCACTTCAATTTCACTTTTCATTTATTTGTCTAGTGCATTATAACAAAAGGTCAAATTATGGTCCCAAATCCACATTCCAGTACAGCTCAACACCTTAAATATGTTCCAGCTAACCCACTTGAGTAATTGAGTTGAACATCAACTCAGCAATATTTTAAGCATAAAAAAACTGAATGAATTTATAAAAAAAGAAGAAAAATCAAATGCAGTTCGAAAATCAAATAAAGTCCTGTTTTTAATGTTCCTAGGAGAATCTAGGAGAATCATAGTTTGATAAAAAAATGGGGTGTGTAAATAAATGGGGTGTGTAAATAAATATTTTACTGTGGCAGAATAAGTATAGGATGTACAGTGCACAGATTATCAAATGAAAAATACATATTTTCTGTGAAGGAGTACACTTCGCTAGAAAGAATACTGCTCTGGGTGTCTTAGTCTATGTCCATGTCATGGCCTATTGTTTGTGTGCCTCTGTCCAGCAGTGAGACGGACATTTTACAACCCTTCACCCAATTAGCCATAGCTGTGCCAGTAACATCTATACATGTAGAATTACCCCATTTACTTGTGCCTCTGCACTCCCGGATAGAGTCTGTCACCCATAGATAAATGTGTTGATGCCACCTCACTGCTGATGCCACCCCACTGCTGATGCCAGACAGATGAGTCAGACTCTAAGCAGAAAGAGCATGCAGGAGCAAGTGGGGTATTGAAGCAGACATGAAAGAGTGATGCTAATTAACACGAGGGTTCTATCTTTGGTCTTCAGAGAAAAGCCAGGTGTGACAGCGCTGCCACAAAGAGACGACGTGCATGAACCACACACACACAAAGTCACAGCTTCCTTGATTATATCCACATCTAGTGCTATAACAACATATAGTGCTACACCTGACCACATTGAGCCCATCTCAAAGAGAGCCACAAAGGACCACTGCAGGCTTTGTTAAGTAATGAATGCACATGTGGCTGCACTTACAAGGCAGCATAGCAAAATGATTGCAATATTTGGATCAACCATCACATACAGAGCATCAGCGCTTAAAGCATCTCAAGCAGTAATTTGTATTAAAATAGTTTTTGGAAAATTTTATATATTTCTAGAATAACAGTAGTTAACTTAATGGCATAAAAGTGTTGGACAACTTCAACAAATATAGAAACAACATTAAAGATGCATTTACTAACTCATTTATGATTCATTACATTGTCTGTTCACTGTTTATGGATGCAGACAACCACCAGCCCAGAAGAGGTTTGGTCGAGTAGGAAAAATAATGTTTCCGTTGCACAGAGAACACACACGCACAACCATACAACCGATGCAAGTAATTACTAATTGATAGGTTGCTATAGAGACAGATGGATGTCTTTGTGGCTACAATGCAGGAACCGCAACATCAATGCACTTCAATCGCTAATGTCCCACCCCACCAAAACCTCACTCACTCACACACAAAATCATGTAATAAATTAGCACTCAAAACAGGCCCACACAGACCATCCTATAGGGCCAACATTTAAAACATTTCATAAAAACAAACTCCAGTTTCTGTCTTGACATGTGCCTTTGATGAACATCGATTTGCCACTGACCTGACCTCAAAAAGGCTGGAGAAAAAATTGTGGTGGTTTGCAGTTACATTATCAATCAAACCTCACACTTCACAGCAGCCAAACGCTGTAAAAACGCAGTTGTTCATCAGAACCGGCAGACGGATTGGACAGAGCCAGGATTGCAAAATACTGCAGCTGATTTGTAATAATCTTTCGAGTAATAACCACCAGGACCACAATTTCCTTCCCTGAAATAAGTCGCCTGGCAGAGGTGTGTGTGTGTGTGATCCACGTAAATCAGTCACGGATGCGGTCAGGGGCATCACGTTTAACTGGAGGCTCTGCCCAGCAGGGTGGCAGGTGCGTCGGAGTGATGTGGACACACCGGAACTCATTCATGCATCTTTCATATGCACGTGTAAACAGGGGCAGGCCAGAACAGGAAGGAAATGTGACTAACAGTTATTGATTAGAGGCCTTTGCACATAAGACGGTCTGTTTAAAGGGGCCTTACAGTCAATCTGGAAATGTCTCCAAAATACAGTTTTCATTTGCAGCAATGATGTGATGTCTGGTGTCATGATTGATTACCAATTACTAAACAGGAGGCTGCTGTGTTGAAAAAAAAGGTTCATTTTATCAGAGATAAAGGTACATAATTATAATAAGACCAATATAAAAATGGAATTGCACAAATGAACTCCAGTAAGCAGATGCCTCTCCTCCAGCTCAGCGAGCTGGGGACCTGACTTCAGGGAGGTCATGGTATTTAGATTTTGTTTTGGGTTTTTGTGTCCCACCCCCCAAAAGAGAGCACCATTCCAACACCATTCCAGTTCCCAAATCCCATCTATCTGCTGCTCCGAGCAGGACAAAACAAACAGGCAAACAGACACAATGCAACTGCAAGGGTGGTTCTGGGTGGTTCTGGGTGGGCGTACTTACAACATGAAGTCCTGCTCCCAGCATGGCTGGTCCCCCCGCACCGTGATGGTTGTGCTTTTGACATTTTGCACCTTCAGCGTAACATAGGCGTTAAATTTGTCTGCAACAGAGGAAAGACATATTTGCGTGTGGTGAAATGCTTTGCATGGGGAAACATATCCACGCTGGGCTGGGCGGGGTCACAACAATCCAAAGGATAGAGTGTAGTTAACGGGCCATGGGAAAGTGACGCCGGCGACGGGAGATTAGTCTGCACTCCTCCCCCCCACCCGCCGCAGTAATCTCCGGGCTCAACATGTTACGATATTCATCGGCTCATCCATTTTCTCTGCCAGTGGTATTTATTATGAATCCATTTTGTGGCGGCTGCTCCGTGGGGAACAGAGGGATGATGTAGAGGAACCTACAGTCTACTCTGGTTCCACAGTGGACAAACATTCTTTGGTTTTGTGGCATTTAACCTACAATGAAGGAGATCTTGAACACTGCATAAACCATCTAAGCCAAACCTTGATGATAATTGTGATGTAGACTGTACTGAAATGCCTGAGACATTTTGAAATCATTTGGAAGCACCCTACCAAAGTGACGTGGCTACTCGCGGCAAACCAGCCCGGAGCGGATTAGCAAGAACGTGACATAACCCGCGCGCCAGTTTTTCATTTCCTGCCCTGCAAAAAAAGAACACGGAGGGAGGGGTGGAGAGCGGCTTGTGGATGAAAGCCCTTCAAAGGGGTTCTGCAGGCCAACCACAACCCCTGCTATCGTGCCGGAGAGGAGCTGGCGCCGGATTAAGAGCCCTATAAACAAATGATGCCATGATGCCACCAATCTTCTGCATTTTAGAAAGTCTGGGCACAGCTGCATGAATCCACCCTGAAGGGACATATCCGATGGGACATTGACCGTTACAATAGTCTGGTTCAAACCTATCCAGGTTTCCAGGGTGACAAAGACCGTCTGCTATCACCATGGAAACAACGTAAACAAAATTGTATGTTTAATTAAACCAATGTTGAAACAGGTTTGAGCACAAGGTTCGTGCAGCAGTGGCTCACTTAGATATCCACCCTGTTCTGGTCTAAAATGAATAAATAAATGAATGAATGCAATTAAATGTTCTAAAAAAAAAAAAAGTCTACATTAAAAGAGGTCTGTCTGATCAGATCAATGTCAATGAGCCCAAGATTGCTTCTTTATATACCAGGTCAATACCAGGCCACTGTGTGTGTGTGTGTGTGTGTGTGTGTGTATAGAGGGCAAATTGCAGCCCAAGAGGCCTGAGTGGTTTTAGTGTTCAATCCCATAATGTAATTGCATTGTTGCACCAGTAGATCCCAGTACATCTCCTGAGGATCCAAAGGTCTGCACATTTTAGACATCTGGCACCTTCAGACCTCCTGAGCACAGATCGGGCAGGGATACTCTCAATTCTGAACAAATTTTTATTAAAAATGTATTTTATTGGAAATTTTTACATGCCATGGCAAGAACCAAATCTATAAGGGGGGAAGAATAAGGTCCATTATGTATAATATGGTCCAATATTTCGACCATGTGGAAGAGGTTCTGGATGTTTGCTCTTAATGTATTATTGACAGGTATGGCACTTTAACTGATAAATAAATCAGGGAAACTTGGTCTTCTAGAAGAAATGACATTTCCGCACTAAATACCTCATGCATTTTGAAGAGGGAAAGAGCCTCTGTTCTCCCCAATCTAAACTGTGGGGAAAGCAGTAGTGCTTTCCCCCTAAATTTATTACAGAATTTCCTTATGTTCGTTAAACAATAGATAAAGAGACTCTGTTATCCTATAGTTCTCTGAGCAGCAATACAATATTGTGTTCCATCTGTAGACACTGATTATAATTTGTTTTATAGCTTCCTGATTAATTTAATTTCAATGAGCTTAAAAAACTTTAATTAGTGGTGATGCAACTTATTAAAAGACGTTTTGAGGTCTTGATGACTATTACTAACCAAAATCGCGGAACAGCAGCAAATCAATGGTTTATCGACGATGCTCATGTGGATAAATGTAGTCATAAAAAAACACATGGCAACTGTAACCAGGCTGCGAATATCAATATTTAAAATGTATTTTCTATGCAGGAGTGTGTGAATGGTTTTGTGTAAGAACTAACCAGACTGTTTGTTTTAGGACAGGTTCAGTGATTTAACATAATGACTGTTACAATAAATTGTCATATTAACACGATGACAAGTGAAAGCTCATGGAAATACAAGACTGTGGCCAAGCTGAGCTGAGCCTGCCGTTTCAAAGACCCACTCAGTCCACAACAGAATAAAAGAGAAGATCTGCTGCGGACCTATTCTCATCCGCGAGACCTGCTATTTACTCTGCGTCTGGAGGTCACCGGAACACGGTTGCAGGCTGTTGCAGCATCGGGTGAAGTGTTTGCCCTGCAGCCAGTGTCACAAAGGGAGGCAGGGCAAGCAGGCCACCGGGAAGGTCTGTTTCCAGGGCGTTTATCTCCATGACACACAGTGGGCAACAGGAATGAAAGGAATCGGCCACTGTCCTCTCAAGATAAATCCCAAAGTCTTTTGGGAGTTATCAGGATTTAAACTGTTGCAGGACGTCCTCCAGTCATGTTCACCAATCCAGACATCTATGGCACATTTTACATCAAAGTCGTATTTGGTCCTGTAACAACAATAGGACCGTTTTCTGTGGTAAAAGTTTAATTGTATGGCAAATTGTCATGGTGTCATTTGGGCCACCTTAACAAAACGAAGACACTCAAATCTGATGTTTTGGGGTACACGGAGATCCGATGAATAATTGAAAAATCCAATCTGAGCAAAATAATCTGAATTTAACAACAAGTATAACATATTCGTTCACAAAAATTAACAGAAAAATGACAGAATATCATGGGAAGGTGCAAACACAAAACCTTTTTGAACCTCTCTCAATCCAAAAATCAACAAGCCGTAGACTAAAATTCTGAAATCCAATGGAGAACATGGACAGATATAATGTCCTGCCTGTATTGAAACAATTGCCATTTTTAAAAGAACGGCCTTTTATGTTATAATAAAAGACGATCGGACTGAAGGATTTTACATTATGAGGACAGTTAAAAAAATATGCAATTAATCAGACATTACTATCCTCCCGTCCCACTGCACTTGCGCTTACAGCCAATCAAGCAATTTAGAAAATTGGTCAGTGCCCGCTAAGCATGGGAAATCCTTTTAGCACACTGACAAAAAACAAACACAAAAAGCTGGTTCACTGGTGCCGAAGAATGCGGTCACGGGGCTTATGGGATAGGTGTGAAGGAAAACACTTATCCCGCCCTGATCTGTACTGTACACGCGCTTCCGAGGTGCAAGGACATGCAGCCATAAGGAATTGACCTACACCAAACCAACAACCACATGGTTGCAAGTGAAGTGTTAAGGTGCCGAGGGACACTAGTCCGACACTCTTCCTTCACCCTTGTTTCAGTGACCATTCTCCAATCTAACATTGAGCCGTTGTCTGCACAACCCTGGTTTTCATGACAACACATCAGGAGTCTGGGTTCCAATCACAATACATGAGGCACAGAAGTTTTAATATAGTGCACACATTGCAATGCAAAAATTGATCAACAACACACACACACACATAATTCCACGCAGAACAGGGTCACATTGGACAATACCTTTTTAATTATTTAGCTTTGGCTTTATTTTCCCCTTTTATTTTACTGAGGCATGTCAGTGTAACATGAAATGGAGTTAGGATTTAATAGACAAATATAAGAGAAAAGGAATAAAATATAGACGTTTACCTGGGGGGCCTTGGAGTACACCTTTCTTTACTGAAAAGAGAGGATAGATAAAAATATATATTAGTCATGGTTGAAAGCACATAAGCAACGGCAAGTGTCAATATTTAAACCATAACACAATTGCAAAACCATAATGCGATGATTAGAACAAAATAGAGAAATTATTTAAAAGATGATATGTGGGCTAGGTTGAAATTTAAAGAGTCACTCGTCATTTTATATTCATATAAGTTGGTCTTCCACTGCTGATTTGGTGCTCGGAAGATCACAAAAGAAATGTGACCTGTATCCTTTGACTGATGATGTTATTAAAAAAAATGAACTTAAAAGGTATGACCTCATGTTTATACATCAGGATTCTGTTTCACACACCACCACCACCTTCTAATTCTTCACCAGACTCTAACAAAAGGCTTCAGCCACCTGACTTCTATAATCCCTCACAGCAAAAGCCTTTAATGCACAATCCAGTCTTGTCTGCAACACCACCCAGTTCTGGACTGAACCACATCTTTCTTAATATCCCACACACACACTTCCTTTTTAAACTACCTGCCAGCTATAAAAGTGGCTCTTGGGTGGTTTCCAGAAAAGGCATTATGGCCTCCTAAGGTATGACTGTGCACAAGCCACTGCACACCATGCATAAGCAAACAGCATCACACTCCATTCACCGCAGCACAAGACGACAGAATTTAGCATTCATCTGAAACACACACACACACAACCACAAGCAACCTGACTCTACACAGCCAAGCCCTGACCCCAAACTTTTAAGAGGGTAAACAGAGATTACTTAAACAAGCAGATTCTGTGTGTGGCTCGACTGTATTTGAATGTGTCTTGACTATAGGCAGAATGGGAGATCTTTTAGATTGTTTGTAGGACATTCTTCTACAACTGTCTGCAACTGTTTTTGTGAAATTTAATGGATAGAAAATGCTGTTGGTGGTCACTGGCTGTAGTGAAATAAAGTGAAAATGCAGGTCTGTGGGTCTTAAATAAAAAAAATAAAAAATAAAAAAAAACTCACTCGACAGAAACACACATCTCCAATATGTGTATAGGTGTTCACAAATGTCACCACTGGGTCACCCAGAGGCAAAATGAGCTCGGGTCTAAGTGGGCTTCACAAGGATTTGTTTGAAAGCATCACATGGCAGCCTTTGGATCAGTTTGTTGCGGTTTCCTAAATGCGGTCAGCATGATGTGATCAACACAGGGTGGTCGGTATAATAACTTCGCATTAAACCCAACAGGCTGCCAGCACCTGCATGTATTCAGTTACAGTACACGAAAAGTACTGAATTCCATACTTTTGTAAAAAAAAAAAAAAAAAAAAAAAAAAAAACATGCTGTATCATTACATTACGGTTTGGTTTGGTAATACTTCCGGGTAGCTAACGTCAAGGATTGTTCATATATCAACACCACTCACCCGCCCACCCACCCACCCACTATCAGACACCGCTTAATCCACATCAGGGTCAGGGGTGCCGGAGTCTATCCCAGATCATGGGACACAAGGCGGGGACTCAGGGTGCCAGCATACGGCAGGGCACACGCATCATTCACTCACCGCCAATTTAAAATGACCAATGCACCCGACGAGGGAGAAAACCAGAGAGGTCCCACACAGACACCCAGTGGGGGCAGCACCCAGCAGACCAGGGCCAGTTCAAGACAGGCATATACCAGCAGGCAGACAGAAAAGGGGCACAGAGTGGTGACAAAGACAGGAAACGGGTGGGGTGGTGGTGGGGCTGCTCTGGATAACTGTTTTTCTCATGTAATTGGATTGCACTTCATCAGGTCTCTGCCCTAAGGCCTGAACAACTAAGGTGTTCCACCTGAAGGCTGAGATGATGCTGGTTTTGCTCCTAGGGCCACTGTACACAATAAGGCGGCATTTCCTCAGGGGGAAAATCTCAATAACCTTTATAAATCGCTATAAAAACATGACATTTACTTTAATTGGATGACTAATATCAAATATATTCAAACCAAACAATAACTATTGCCAACATTAAGAAAACTAAGACGGTTGGCCAAGTTATATAAACTGTGCTGTGATTACATCAGTTTTATGTAAAGGAGAAACCTGTTGAGTGCAGAGATGTGTTGGGGTTTGACAGACACACGTTCTCCAGTCAGGCTCACAGTGGTGCTTGTGGGATCGAGAATGAAAATTAAGTGCTTGAGAGAATCTGATCCAACTAAAGGCCAACAAGGAAATGATAGGTTCGACCCGACCCCAACTAAATGTATAGAAATTGACTCTGAACCCTACCAGACCCACGATTTACAGCTGTGCCGCCTAAAGAGAAACTTGGCACTGGCTCATTTGCATACTAACAGTGATTGGATGTTTAGCTGGGGGGAGGAGCAGGGGGAGATCGGCACAAAAACAGGGCACGGAGGCAGGGAGCACATGGTGAAACATCATCTCATTTGTGCCTTTTCCACTGGATTCTTCAGCTACTGTATATCTTGTCCATATTCAGTTTGTGGGTAATTTATAGTTTTCTTTCTCAATTTAAGGGGGCAAGACGTTTATTTGAGTGGGCATTGCCCCCTTGCCCCATTGTAGAGTGGCCCCACTGCAGACACAAATAAACTAAATGCTGATACTACCTATAACAAGTTGGATAGAAGTAAAGATGAAAAGATTTAAAATGAAAAAGTGTTCAAAGTTCCATTTCTATGATCAACACTTTAAGGCACTCATGTAAGTCACTCTAGATAAAAGCAACAAGGTCCCCACACACTGCTCCCCAGGCGCCTTTCACGGCTGCTCACTCCTCACTGAGGGTGATGGGTTAAATGCAGAGGACGCATTTTGTTGTGTGCACCGTGTGTTGCGCTGTGTGTCACAATGACAAAAACAATCACTTTCAATTTTATGTAGGACCACAGCCTGCGAGCATTAAGAACATTTATGAAATTGACTCATCACAGACTTGCAGACTATCAAACAAACCTGGAAAAAACATTTCCTAGTTCAGAAACCCAACGCTGGTTAGACAATAGCAGTCGGACAGGGAGAGAGGAAAGCAGGAAGTTTGGGGAAGGGTCCACGGCTTCCATTTCCCTCTGCAGCCAGCGAGGTGGAGGCTACGGCGACAGGACGGAGGGGACAACAGATGGCCAGGGGATTACACTCGCAATCCCTCAGCTCTCCCTCTCGATCTCTCTCAAAACCCAACTGCAATCTCTCACTACCTCTCACTCCCGGTCACTTTTGATGCCTGTGCTGCTGTGTACAGTGAACTACAAAAAGCTCAAGAAGTGGGACTGATGCACATTTACATGGAGAATTAATATTAATATTCACATCAACTGGCAATCCTTCAACTCAGCCTGCACACAGAGCAAAAATTACTATACTGCAATATAATTACGTCAAGACTTACACATTTCACAAGTCAGGATTTAGATGAATGAAACGACACGTGCACTTGCATATTCTGCCTGCTGATTCGCCCAGTCCAGTGGCAATGAAACCATCATTAATTCAATGGTCTGTGCTGTGGACACATCATACTCGAACACAAAAATACACTCTCAGCATCCTGCTGTGGACTCATCATGTGCATCATGACATGGACCACGGGCAAAAACAATGCCTATTCTGAGCCGCCTTTTCCATGGACATTTAGTCTAGGACAAGCTTAATACAAATTTTAAAACCTTTTTTTCATCTACATATCTACACCAAAAACATGAAAAATGTTCAACGTTACTTCCCAGCCTAATTTTTTTTACCCACAGACATAAACCAACACGGACAATTCTGTAGCAAATACACAAAGCTTGAAAGGCAAAAAGATTTTGAACCAGTTCAATGATTTGTCGATGTGGCAGAAGCTATGGCTCAGTGGCAGAAAAAAAGTATCCTATATACTAGTGCTGCACGATTAATCTAATCGCAATCGTAATCGCGATTTCAGTCTGTGCAATTACATGAACGCAAAAAGCTGCGATTTAAATTATTAGTACATGGATTGGATCGGATATGTTGCCGATCCATTCTCTCATTATCTCAAAGTTTGCGAGCTGACTGAAGTCTCACATCTCACGTCTCACATCTCAGTCGGATTCAGTCAGTTTCGACGCATATACATGTCGATGGAGAGAAGTGTATAAAAATGCCTCACTCTTGTGCTGCTCGGGGCTGTACAAATCGCTGTACGCTCCAAACCAGATCCTGGGGGATTACATTTCATAGGTAAGGCTGGACAATTGTTTTGAATATATTTGGCCATTATAAAATCCCGTTTTATAAGTCTTAACATTAGCTAAGCTAGGCTAAGCTAGCGAAGCTATGCATTCCTGTGTTCAAGTCAACCTCCAAACAACGTTTTGGCTAAATGTAGGCATTAACTATTTAGACTGTTCTTAGCTGTTTAGTTAACTTTTTTCAAACTTTGAAGGTTTCCTAAAGAAATTCACCTCAGTTTACAAATCTTAACCTTAGCTAAGCTAGCAAAGTTATGCATCCTTGTGTTCAAGTCAGCCTCCAAACAACGTTTTGGTTAAACGTAAGAACTATAATACGGGATTTTATAATGGCCAAATATAATCAAAACAGTTGTTTAGCCTTACCAGGGTTTGTCGTTCGACAGTAATGTAAAAGAGTTTTTGTGATTATTTAATTTTGTAGAATATTGCACTGGGCATTTCAAGTTGTTATAAGTAGTTTGTATGTTTCACTTTGAAATTAAACATTTCACTATTAGTATGCGACTTTTCATTGATATACAAGCAAGTGTCCTTTATCATATCGCAATCGCAATATTGATCTCAATAATCGCAATATGTCTTTTTCCCCAAATTGTGCAGCCCTACTATATACCATATATGATGGAACATTTCACTTAAACAACCTATAATCCATCCATGGATTATTGCAGACAAGCCCAACCTCAATGGAAGCAGAGCCTCCTCAAACAACAAAATAATTAGTAGAAATCAATGGTCCAGGTTTTTTTAAAGATGTTGAAATCGGACTGGGAAGGGGTCACGGGGGTGGGGGAGTGGGTAATGGTTTAAAGGATCTTTGAGGAAGTGCCTCTCGTATTACATTCTTTCCTGATCCTATAATATCAGGGTGGACCATGGTGCTTACCAGAAACTGTATGTGTACTCCACCTGAATTTTATTTCCTTCTTCGTGAATAACATACCAACATGTTAATGATTGAACTTTACTGTACATCATATTAGGACACTGTACACTATTGTTCCTTTTTTATTGAAATGAAAGTGAAAGTGAAGTGATTGTCATTGTAAAACACTGCAGCACAGCACACGGTAACACAACGAAACGTGTCCTCTGCTTTTAACCATCACCCTTGGTGAGCAGTGGGCAGCCATGACAGGTGCCCAGGGAGCAGTGTTATGGGGCCGCTTCCTTAACCGCTAGGCCACCACTGCCAAATGTCATAACAAATGCCTTTAATTACATAATAATAATAATAATTTTTAAAAATCTATAAAAAGGATTAGGAGGATGATAATAAAACAATGTAGGAAGTTTGTCAACTGTGGTTGGGGGGGGGCGATTGCAAAAGCAGCATCATGGAGACATTGAAAATTAATAAAGTTAATGGAGTATAATAACAATCTGTGTATATGTAATACAAAAAATAGCATAAAGTAACTTGTGCAGCGCTATTACCCCAAGTATAGAGAGGGAACAGAAAAGAAGCGAATTTGAGGGTCTGTTCGGACTGTGAATTTAATGGCGTAATTATTAAAATAGAAGTTGTCTTTTTTCTTTAGTGTGTAGTGTTATATGTTGGTGGTAGCTCAGTACAAGCTGCTCCAAGTTCCGAACTACTGACAAGAGATAAAAAAAAAGGGGAGATGATGGAGATGCCGATTTTATCAACAATGGAGAACAAAAGAGATGCCAAAACAATGCCATTATAAATTAAGGCTCCGTTCATTACGCTTTTTACAGAAACGTAAAAAAAAGCTTGATCTAAACTTGAGTATCATAATGAGTAACTGCACAATTATGTTCGTTTTTCATCGCAAAGCACAAAACTTTGAAAAGGCTAAAAAAAAAAATGTAATAAAATGTGGAAACGTTCGGTCGCAAACAGCTGGTGCGTCGAGCGCTGCTCTCACATGAAATGATGTAAGAAGCCCTCACTGGCGGTGAAATCTGCTGCCATCGTCATCCTCACCGAATCGCGTTTTACTACTTCACGGCTGTCGAGCGCAAATAGTCATAAAAAATAAAAAAAGTTTTCTTAAGCAAACTCGACATGATGCCAAAACCGGCCGGGAAGTTGGGATGCCTCCTGGCTAAAATAAATGCGCGAACTAGTAACGACTGCGGTGTAAAGAGCAGGTAAAAAGAAGTAAAAAGAAGTAAAAACCGACCTCTCACGCAGAGCAGGGACATGGCAATCACTGTGGAAAATCCCGCGTTAAGTCTTCCCCGGCAGTTTAAAGGGACACATTAGTTGTCGGTCCAGCCGGAGGTCACTTCACAGAACTCTCCGTGCGGCCGACGTCCACCGCGTTTTACAGACTTGCATCAGACGCCCGAGGAAAGTAAGTTGGAGCTGCCGCTGGAGCGCACGGATTTCCCGACTTCTTGCGCCATGAGACATTTTATCCGCCTGTGGTCAGGACACGGCGTTAAATGAGTGGGATTGAACAGTCCTGATTGACGGTCTAAGGCGTCCAATCGCAAGATCGATTTACCTAGGTGGGCGGGACTTTATGCTTCATTGACCAATGAAAGTGTTGTGTGACCCCGCCCACCCAGACTGGGCAGACAGGTTGCAGGAGGAACAGGTGGTGACGCTGGGAGTTGGGGTCCAGACTGGCAGAGAAATCGACGCCGCTGTTTTGAGAAAGTTTGAAGTTTAAATCTGTGACACATGACACATTCAGGCACTCGTGCAACTTATTCTTATCAAGTCAAATACTTTGTGCAAAAAAAAAACGTCATGCAATCTAAGAGTTGTTTTCATTTATTTACCAGTTATATGTGAATTGAGTTTTGTGTCACATTCCTCTCTCTTTAACTCTCATATAAAATGAAGTTTGCATTGTGCTACAACATATTAATCTGGAGGATACAGCTGTGGATGTATACGTTATTCCTTTTCTGGAGAGTTCAGGGTACGTTCTGCATTTCAGCCGGAGACGCCTAGTGGCCGAGTATTGATTTGCATTGATCGCACGGAGAGGAACGCTTATTGAACGACTTGTCTCATGAGTGTTATTGTGCTTCTTGATGTAAGACGTGCTGTTTAAATAGCCTAAATATGTACACAGTTTGTATTTATAAAAAAATACATTTGCGTGTTTTTGTCAGGCATGTGTTAATGTCACATTCACCGTCCATTCCAAGTCCAGTATTGTTTCTAACTATAAAGTCAGTCAAATTTTGCTAGTAAACTGGAACTAACGCAAAGGGAATCAGGCCCACGCCCTATTTGCATGAGGTTTGCGTACTTGCTCAGAGTTTGCGCACACTTGTACAACCAGGCGCCCCGGGTCCGCCTCCCAGATGGGGAATGGCGACGCCGGGACGCGCTGCGTGTTTTTAAGGAGCCTCGTACACGGTCGATTAGCACAATGCCTCTGCGTGGCCCCTGTCCGTGGCCTCGGAACTACTGTGTGCGGGGCTTAGTTTCCCGCGGCGGGACGGACCCATTTGAGGGGCGCAACGTGGAACACGCAACTCCACTTTCCTCTCGAGTAGCTTTGGGTCACGCTGCTGGCCGCGGATAGGAAGCCCGGTCCGTCCGTCCGTTCGTTCGTTCGACCTGAACGCGTGGATGCGTTTATAATCGTCGTGGGTGCAGTAGAGAAGTATGCTGAGAACAGTCTTGCGAAGCGGTGGCGCTCTTTTAAAGGTGAGAAGACGGCTGGCTGCCATGGCGAAGCACGTTTTACGTGGATGTAGCAAAATGATAACATTTAAAGACATTAACCTCTCGCGTAGCTATTTTAATAAAATTGTTGTTTGTTTTATTTCGGCCGCACTTCACGTGTACTGCATATTGCATCAGATGAACCTTCATTTATGGCATTTACCAGACGCCCTTATCCATAATCAGTAGTTACAGGGACAGTCCCCCCCTGGAGACACTCAGGGTTAAGTGTCTTGCTCAGGGACATGATGGTAGTAAGTGGGATTTGAACCTGGGTCTTCTGGTTCACAGGCAAGTGTGTTACCCACAAGGCCACTACCACCCTGTACCACCGTCATCGTATGTGAACTTGAATAGTGTAGCTGGGCAGAATGTTTCACTTATTGTTGACTTTAAAGTGTTTATTCAACTAAACACTTTAAATAACTTTGATAGCAACAGAAAGGGTTGAGCAAGAACCCTTCCTTGAACTTTCATCAGACTGCACAATTTTCTTATCTGTGATTCTCTCATGCCAAGGCTTTCTGTGTTGTTGCTCTAAATCTTTTTCATTTTTGTGTAGCATTCACAGCGGACTGTTCCTGGGCTGTGGGTGACACCTGTCCAACAGCGATGGGCTTCAAGTCTTCCCATGAACACCGTAGTGCTGTTTGTTCCCCAGCAGGAGGCCTGGGTGGTCGAGAGGATGGGCCGCTTTCACAGGATCCTGGAGCCGGTGAGAAAACATGTTTTGTCCTTTTTATGAAAGTGAAGTGATTGTCGTTGTGAAACACTGCAGCACAGCCCAACGAAATGTGTCCCCTACTTTTAACCATCACCCTTGGTGAACAGTGGGCCCTCACTGCCATTCTAATGCTTCTAATTGTTTCATGTGTTTGTAGGGGCTGAACTTCTTAATTCCAATACTGGACAGAATTCGCTATGTGCAGAGCCTGAAAGAGATTGTTATTGATGTCCCAGAACAATCTGCTGTATCGCTTGGTCTGTTAAAAAAAAAAAAAAAACTTTTTGCCCAATCTCAAGCTACACACTGTGTGGTAATCCGCGCAACATCTCCATTTCAGATAATGTAACGCTACAGATCGATGGTGTGCTGTACCTCAGAATACTGGATCCCTTTAAGGTACATGTGTGACGCAGCTTCGTGTGATTTTTATATACATACATACATACATACATACATACATATATATATATATATATATATATATATATATATATATATATATATATATATTACACACACACACACAATTCTGACGTTATGATGTGGTGTTTCTCTTCAGGCCAGCTATGGTGTAGAGGATCCAGAGTATGCTGTCACGCAACTTGCTCAGACCACTATGCGGTCTGAGTTGGGAAAGCTGACCCTTGATAAAGTGTTCAGGGTATTCAGATCATTTTATTGTCATTCAATCAGTGCACAAGGATTGTTGAATGAATGAAATTATCAGCCCAGGGCTTAATATACAGTCACAATAAATAAAAGCATGTTGAAAAAGTAATGTATAAATAAAATAATGTAGTATGTATTTGATTCCATAATGAAATATTGTGTCTCCCCACTTAGGAAAGGGAGTCACTGAATTCCAACATTGTCCACTCCATTAACCAAGCATCAGATGAGTGGGGGATCCGCTGCCTGCGCTATGAAATCAAAGACATACATGTACCTCCTCGTGTTAAAGAGTCCATGCAGATGCAGGTGAGATGAACAGCATTTTGAGCAGAATTTCTGACTGGTGCTTTAGTCTCCCAGACAGTCTGTGAAAACGAAAAACAAGCCATTACTTCATTAATGTATTTGTGACACATTTCACAAGTTGACTGCACATTGATTGAAGTGTGGAAAGCGTTTGACGATGAAGAAGCAGATGTGAAAGTGTCATCACAAGGCACATCATTAATTAAATGGTTTGTGTGCACAGTTGAATATTTTCTGGATGTGCATGGGACATTAATGGTAGTAAGTAGAATGTTGTTCATGTCTGCTGCCCACCAGAAATTTCCCAAGCTACCCAGCCACTCCGTCCATTGGCACGTGTTTCTTTATATACCTTTATGTCTTTCAGGTGACTCTGGTTGAATGTATGGCAGTGTGAGCATTATCTTGCATTGTGATGATGTATTGAGTAATGCACTAAGGCTTTTCTTTACATATTGAAATCAGGTGGAGGCTGAGAGGAAGAAGAGGGCAACCGTGCTGGAGTCCGAGGGGACCAGGGAATCAGCCATCAACGTGGCTGAGGGACGTAAGCAAGCCCAGATCCTTGCTTCTGAAGGACAGAAAACCGAGCAGATCAACAAAGCAGCTGGTGAGCTCACTTTATAAATCCAGAATACATTTATTCCTATTCAGAAGTTCATGTATTATTGTCCTTTTGTAATTAATCGATTGTAAAATTCATTGTTGATAAGAAACCGGCATTCTAAACATAGCATTATGCTGTATAAAAGTCTGATCAAATATCTTATGTATTATGAAGCATTCCATTGATTTTGAAATATGTGTAGACTTAAATTTACATTGATGTTTTCCCTCCAGGTGAAGCTAGTGCGGTTCTGGCTAAAGCAGAAGCTAAAGCTAAGGCCATAAAACTGCTGTCAGAGGCCCTCACTAAGCAGGTCTAATTGTTACTCTGATTATTGATAATTGTGATTTTTTTTTTTTAAAGCTTATGTTGCATACTTATTCTCAACAGTAAATTGACTTATTGTTTACTCAGAATGGGAATGCTGCAGCATCATTGAGCGTGGCTGAACAGTATGTTGCTGCTTTCTCCAACTTGGCCAAAGAGTCAAACACAATCATCTTGCCCTCCAACACTGGGGACATCAGCAGTATGGTCACACAGGTAAAATATGGTCTTGTATGCAGTCCTTCTCAATGCTTTTGCATCCAAAAACACAGTCAGCTCTACCAAGCAGTCACAATGCCCTCTTTTTTTTTACTACAGGCCATGACAATTTACAGCACCCTGGCCAAGCAGAGCCATAGTAGAGGAGATACAGTCGCTGCTGAGGTCCCACAAGGTCGACTGGATGAGGAAAAAGCCCAGGCAGAAAATCTTGCACCCCAGCCTACACCTCACCAATAAAGTAGGCAGCCACTGCCCTGGGAGCAGACAGAGTCCCGGCCACGAGTCACAGGCCATGGTGAAAATCTGAGGCTATGGCTACATCTCTGGATGTGATCATCGTAGCTAGTGACAGAAAGACACACTTGAACTTTTGAGACATAAATGACCAGCCCTGACCAGCAGGGTACAAATATGGACAAGGACAACATGTAACTGTCTCATTAATGGGTTTACACAAATCTGGGTTCCTGAGCCAGTGGTTGTTAGTTCATCTAATGTCCTTCACTGGTTTTAAAATGTAGTAGATGCGAATGTCTGCTCATGGTATTCATGTTATGATATGTATTGATGTTCAAAATGTGTTTGGGTTAAGTTTATATGGCTACATAATGCCATGGAAGTGGAACAAACAAAAAGTGAAGGAGGAATGAATTCCACCTTTTATTGAGGGGGGAAAAAAATAATTATAACAAATTGATGGGTTTATAAACTGATATTTTGGGTTGGTCCACTGTTAAATTTGGTTACAGGCACTGACAGTTGTAAAAGGTATTAAAAATAATAAGACAAGTTTTCCCACATTTTTATGTGTTAAATTTTAGAAAGTGAAGTGATTGTCACATGTGATGCACAGCACACGGTGCACACAGTGAAATTTGTCCTCTGAATTTATCCCATCACCCTGACTGAGCAGTGGGCAGCCATGACCGGCGCCCGGGGAGCAGTGTGTGGGGACGGTGCTTTGCTCAGTGGCACCTCAGTGGTACCTTGGCGGATCGGGATTCGAACCGGCAACCTTGTGATTACGGGGCCGCTTCCTTAACCGCTAGGCCACCACTTCCCTTGTCACATCGGGCAACAACAGGGTATATTGTTTCAATAATTTACAGCTGAAAACCACTGCACTCATTAATGAAGCACTAAAACATGACTCGTAGCAAATGTGGGATCAATTACATAATTGTTTCCCAATTCATAATGAGCCTACATTTTTGAACGGTATAGTATGTATAACATCTTTAAAATACTGAGCTGTTTTTAGGCAACTACCACAAAAATATTATATATATATATATATATATATATGTTTAAAGGCAGATAAATTAAAAAAATACTTTAATCAAAGCTCTATGTCAACATAATGTATCTTATGTTGACATATCTCTAATGCTGAACAGCAATGTACTCAAGTAGAATAAGTGAAGGACCAAAAAACTGTAGTGACTAATAGTGTTAAGTCGTGAAATGTTGCTAGCAAGAAGTGTCTGGTGAGATACTGTTTTTCCCCTCAGCTTTGACAACATGCAACAGGGTTAAGCCATAGATATAAACACTAGTTATCGCGTTGAATGGGGCGCCCATGGTTGCGAATGCGTCAACAGAGCCGCCATCTTGGGACGGGCTGGCGCTACTTTTAAACGAATGAACGTTTTTCTGGGCCGAAGTGGAAAACAGGCATTACAAGCCAACAGGCTTTTGTATGGATTTGTAAAGATCTATAGATAATGAACTCTACAGGGTACATTTTTCATACAAAAAAAAAATAACTGTAGACAGGGCAGGTCCGTACACAGAGGCATTTGGTATAGATTTGTCAAGAACTGCAATATTTACAGGTGTCAGAACAAAAGCTGTGTCTTTAATGTGGGGTGGGGGCGGGAAGACAGATGCTCTGGTCCATTAACGTGAATAACGTTATTTGTCGAACACAAAATTTGATGACGATACAATAGAATCTTACTCTATGAAATGCGCAAAAGTCCCTCGTCTTCGCTCGTGCCGGGGCTGCATGAACTTTGAACCCGGTGTTGACGCGTGCTGAGACGCTGAATGCGGGGGTTCAGCCTTTTGCATCTCGTGGGCGGGCTCGTTTCGCCGGAAGTGCGTAGCGTTGGGGGCGGGGCCTCTTGTGCCACGTTGATGGAGAGCAGTGGGGACGTGGAATTCTGTTCCCTATCAACAGCCCGGCTGCTGGCGCTGCCTGCTAAAAACTGAGACTAACAGTGCGCAGCCCAGACCTGGGGGTCTCCAGAAATCACTGTCGTTGTGTGAGTGTGAATGCGTGAAGGTCAGTATGTTTTTGCGTTATCAGTAGTTTAGTGTTTAATAAGTGACCTGCGGTGTTGCTCAGTATTCAGCGAGAGCTTCAGAGCTAACCAGTGTTAGCATGTGTTGTATCATCCAGTCCGGAGTGTTTTTTCTTGACACGTTATTGTGCACCGGCGAGATGTGTGTTGTCTTTAATGGCAGACGTTTTGCAAAGTTGCATGGCGGCATCGAGATGTCACAGCTTCCTCTTCACTTAACACTGGGCTGCTGCTGCCGCCGCCGCCGTCATCGTGTCTATTAAATGGACTGTAGCTAATCCTAGCACTTGGCTAACTTTTACAGTGTCACATAGTTATTGATTAGCCAATTCTTCCACGTAATATGGTGTTTGATAATGCACCTTTCATTCATTCAGAGTTGCGCTTTTCGGAACCGCAATTGTGTTTGATTGCAACTGCATTTCAGCCTCCTTACTAAAATAAACGTGCTCTAATGTCTAGACAAATGTTGCAGTTTGTTTTGTACTAAAGTGCCTTTCTAAAGTCCGGGGCATTTGTATTGTGCTCAGGTTCGCATGAGCCAGATTATTGGGCTGCGGAGCGCTTGAGTTAAAACAAAAGCATCCATAAAGTCGTCAATGACGAAAAAAACGTGTTGCCATCAAGATACATTCAAGATCCTTTTTTTTTTTACATGCGTGTTTAACATTCATGTTGTTGTTAAGATTTTTTGGCCTGTACAGAAGACTTCTCAACTCGATTTTTTGCTCTCTTCGTTGTCCTGAAGGATGAAGCTGAAGGAGATTAACCGCACAGCCATTCAGGCATGGAGCCCGGCTCAGCACCACCCTGTTTACTTGGCAACAGGTAAGGGAACGTGTGCAGAAGAAGTCCGACTGACAATCCAGATAAATGTGCATGGGTAGTTTCTGATGGTTGGGCCAATTCCTTTTTTTATTATAAAGCACCATCATTAATATTGAAAACACATTGTTTGCCAGTGTTGTCAATATTATTGTTGAAATTATTGGCTGATTTTTTTTTTTTTTTTTTTTTTTTATAAAGGCACCTCGGCCCAACAGCTTGATGCTACTTTCAGCACCAGTGCCTCCCTGGAGATCTTTGAGTTGGATCTAGCAGAACACAGCCTGGATATGAAGTCCAGTGGCACATTCTCATCTCCACACAGGTGAGCAGTTTCTTACATTAGTTGTGTGGTATTTATATCACCCTACAATACATTCTCTTACACACCTCTTTGATTTTGATGAGTTGGTCATAAATGGGGAATGCGATTTTCACACCTTAGGTACCACAAACTAGTGTGGGGTCCACATGAAAGTGACTCTGAGGACTTTCCAATGGGAGTGTTGATAGCAGGAGGGGAGAATGGGAACATCATTCTCTACGACCCTTCCAAGATCGTCTCCGGAAGTAGTGAGGTGGTTATAGATCAAAGCAGCAAACATACAGGCCCGGTCCGAGCCTTGGACGTCAACTCATTTCAGGTAGAGCCTCACTGTTATCGGATTTTTGTCAAAGTAAACCATGTTCCAGAATGGGTAGCGTTTTAATTATATGTTGCTCCGTCTCCTTCACAGACAAACTTGGTTGCCTCGGGAGCAAATGAGTCAGAAATCTACATCTGGGATTTGAACAGCTTCAACTCCCCAATGACACCAGGCCCCAAATCTCAGCCCCTGGAGGACATAAGCTGTGTGGCATGGAACAGGCAGGTTCAGCACATCCTTGCCTCTGCCAGCCCCAGTGGCAGGGCGTCTGTGTGGGACCTTCGGAAAAATGACCTCATTATCAAAGTCAGCGACCACAGCAACCGGGTATTTGGTTCTTAATTTTTTTTTTTTTTTATTCTTTTCAATCCCTTTAAATGTGATTCAAGTTTAGTTATGCAGTTGCACTGACTGTTGAGGTTGCAGCTTCCAATCTTTCTCTTATATGGTTTTTCCCATTTTCTCTTGTCCTACATTAGTTGTGTTAATTCTGATGTGTAAATGTGTTTTATAATATTCTGCTCTGTCCTCATGTCACCTTTTCCCCTGTGTTTTGTGCAGATGCACTGCTCTGGGCTGGCCTGGAACCCGGACGTTGCCACTCAGTTGGTGCTGGCTTCTGAAGATGACCGAATGCCTGTCATTCAGATGTGGGACCTTCGTTTTGCCACGTCACCCCTCAAGGTCCTGGAGAACCACACAAGGTAGAAGAACATTTCTCTGGATCATATCTGTTGCAACAAAACAGGTTGTTTTAAGTGATGGCTATATGTCTAGAATGTTTTTAAAGGTGTGTGTCTGTGTGTTTTCAGAGGTGTCCTTGCCATTGCCTGGAGTTTGGCAGATCCCGAATTGCTCCTGAGCTGCGGCAAAGACAACCGTATTCTCTGCTGGAATCCCAATACTGCTGAGGTACATGGATTAGTGGAACAGCACAGATTAATACTGTATGTGATTTGATTTATGGAAATGAAAATTTATTTGTAATGGTTGCGTGTTCTAGGTATTGTATGAGTTGCCCACCAGCACTCAGTGGTGCTTTGACATCCAGTGGTGTCCCAGAAACCCCGCAGTTCTGTCTGCTGCCTCCTTTGATGGCCACATCAGTGTCTACTCCATCATGGGTGGGAGCAATGATGCAGTCAGCAGCAGGCAGGCAGACCAGGTAAAAAGATCACCCTTCATTTGAGACATTGGGGATGCCCAGGGTAATCCTACCACGTTCTGTGTTCCTCTTGCACTATTTTATTGTGTTTATGCATGTCAAACTCTTAAGAATTTTCACGTACGTTTACTTGCAGTTTTGGTTTTCTAAAACTGTGTGTTCAATTTCTCAAACAGATCAGTACCTCATTTGGCAACCTGGACCCCTTTGGCACAGGACAGACTTTGCCACCATTGCAACTTCCTCATTCTACAGCAGCCAAGACCTCCGTAACCCCATTAAAGAAACCGCCAAAGTGGATCCGCAGGCCTGTGGGAGCCTCGTTTGCTGTGAGGCTTTTTACCGCGTGTCTTAGCAGTATCCTGCCCTGTGTAGCATGGACATTGCCGGGTTGCTGGATCTTAAACTTTGCTTTAATCAGAGTTTTTATTTTTCTTGTTGCAGTTTGGTGGCAAACTGGTTTCCTTAGACAACAGTCAACCCTCACAGCAGCAGCAGCAGCACGTGGTCCGTATCAGTCAGGTTGTCACAGAAACGACTTTCCTGGAACGCTCCAACCAGTTGCAGGCTACCTTATCTTCTGGCAGCTTTGTTGAATTCTGCCAAACAAAAATCAGTGCAGCCCCAAATGAATTTGAAAGGACAGTGTGGTCTTTCCTGAAGGTAGGAGACTGCAGTAGCTGACGGAAACATGTAAAATATACGAAAGCGTGTTTCTCAGACTAGTCAAACAGTCAAACTTTTCCTATGCTAAATTGTTTCAACATTTGTGATGAGGATAATAATAGTGATCACTAAACCCATAACATTTAATCACTGACCTCCACATTTAAACACACATTTTAATTTATTCTGCAGGTTAACTTTGAGAGTGACAGCCGTGGAAAATACCTTGAGCTCCTGGGATATAAGAAAGAGGAGCTTGCACAGAAGGTAAGCTTTAGAGAACAGTCTTGGAATGTTTTTGCTTTTGCTGGAGGATCATGATTCCTTTATCATTGTTGGCATATCTCAAGGTGATGTGTCCTTTCAGGTTGCCGAGGCTCTGGAGGCAAAAGACTCCCAGCCAGAGCAGGTAGTATCCTTTCCTGTTTCTGCATGTCTTGATCTATAATAATATTACAAATGACTACAATATAATCAGTGTCATCACTGGGCTTAAAGAAATGCAGTTGGAGACAGCAGTCTTTCTCTCTTTTACTTTAAATATGCGCTGTGTTTTGGCTAAATATTTCACTAGCTTCAGCCATTTATTGTAAAATAACATATTTTCTGTTCTTCATATTGACAGAGGAAGTACTGTGTACTGATGTTTAAGAGCAAAAATGTACAAATATTTAAAACTTAAAGCCAAACACGTGGTTATATTAAGTAATACAGATAATACTGGAGATAGTTTAGTTTAACTATCTTGTTTGTGGTGTTTGGCATTGTTGTGTGGTCCTTCTTTAGTAGAATATATAATTAGCATGTTGCAGTATATACTTGTTTTGCTTATTTCAGTTTTTCTGCAGTTGTTATATTTTAATCCCTGAATTTACCTTCTTATTGGGTCAGAAATGTCCAGTTGGACGGCTTCTTATATAGTCTGTTCTTGGACGGTCTACATGTCTTTTAGGGTAACTGAGAACATCCTCCAGGGCTTTGCTTGCACAGATTACTATAAAACCAGAACTTGGTGCAACACCTTCATTTAGCCTAAATCGAGTCCTTGTGTTCACACTTCAGGTTGATCTGCTGAAAACGGAGAAGGAAAATGTCTGCCTGCCTCAGACCGATGGTCTACCTGATGCTGAACCCGTATTTAACCCTCCTTCTGAGCTAAAGGATGCTATTACTGATGGAGCTTCTCCTGATGATGACATAAACCTGGAGGTACTTTGAATGATGATCTCCTCTATAGGCTAACCTTTGTGATCATCCATCAGTCACTGATGGATGACTCCACAGGGCTTAGGGACTTAATTTATGAATCTGTGATAATTACTGCTTTATTTGATCAAATTTAAGGTGTGTGTGTGTGTCTATATATATATATACACACACACACACACACACACACCTTAAATTTGAACATGATCCAGTTGTCCAACACCATGTTGTGGTATCTTTAAGGGAAATATTAATGTCAAATGCCACTAATACAGATTCATTTAGACATTTAACCATTCCATTTATTCAGTTACATAATTAACCATTTATAAATTATATTCATTTTATCTCATGTCAGTTTGACCACAATAACTTTGTTGTTCATTCACTTTCACAGGCTGAGGAAGAGGCAGCAAAGATTGAGGAACCTGAGGAAATGGAAGAACCAGAAGAACATGGAGAAGAGCTTGAGTGTTTTCCTGTAGTTGAAACTGAATATGTCAACAGTAAATATAGGAATGGTCAGTTTGACCTCTTTAATTTCTTTGATTATTTTTTAATAGCATTTTCCCCACTCTTCTCCATTTAAATGTTAAGGTGACTCTGGTGAACTTGCTTGTAGATGTTGATGGCCTTATAACCCAAGCACTGCTGACTGGAGATTTTGAGAGTGCAGTGGACCTCTGTCTACATGACGACCGCATGGCAGATAGCATCATTCTGGCAATCGCAGGAGGACCAGAGCTCTTAGAGAAGACACAGAAGAAGTATTTTAGCAAATCACAGAGCAAGATAAGCAAGGTACCAGCTGATTTTTCCATCTGAAAGAGAATGATTTGCATTTATTTTCATATTAATCTCCAGCTTGTTCCAGCTCAGGAGTAAAAGTATCTTTACAATTTATGCAGGTATTTCATGCATTGTGTTTTGTTGTGTGAAAGGATTCATGTTCCACCAAATTACGTGGCTTCTTTCCCATGATGCAGCTCATCAGTGCTGTGGTGATGAAGGACTGGCGTAACATTTTGGAGACGTGTGACCTGCACAGCTGGAGGGAGTCCCTTGCTGCAGTCATGACTTATGCAAAACCAGACGAGTTCTCCTCTCTCTGTGGTGAGTTCTTGGTATCATCTATGATGGGATGCTTTGAGAAGATCTGTCTTGGATTTGGTTTTCATTTATTTTTCTTTACCACAATGCAATGAATGACCTTTATCTCTGTTCAGGCCTGCTGGGATCCAGGCTGGACAGAGCTGAGGACCAGGCTTTGCAGACCCAGGCCTGTCTGTGCTACATTTGTGCTGGCAGTTTGGAGAAGCTGGTGACTTCCTGGGCCAAGGAACAGGACTCTCACTGCCCTCTCTCCTTGCAGGTGAGTCAGAACTACAGGTCATGAATAGACAGATGAAGTGTTAACCCTTAGGAAATGTGCCACTATCTTTTGCTAATGGATTGTGAATAATTGATTTTTCATATGATTATGTGCATAGTGGGAACATGGTAGACTACAGAATGGACCGTGTGTGAAAAATAGCTCTGACTTGATGCCTTTCTTGCAGGACCTTGTGGAGAAAGTGGTAATTCTACAGCAGGCTGTGGAAAAGTCCAAAGGTTCTGCTGCCTCCATAGTGGGCCCTCTCCTGGCGCAGAAGATGAGCCAGTATGCCAGCCTGCTTGCATCCCAGGGAAGCCTAGACACTGCTCTCTCCTACTTGCCAAACACTGATCAGGTGACTGAACTAACCTACTGTAACCACTGATCTCTTGAGTCTGCCCAGAAACTCCACATACTACCACTGTGTCCCTGTGTGTCTCCAAGGGGACTGTCCCTGTAACTACTGATTTTGTAATCGCTTTTGATGAGGCCGTCTGATAAATGCTGTGAATGTAATATAATTAGGGAACTTAATGTTAGGTGTGCTAGCCTCATACCTGGCAACTAGGCAACCCACAGAGTTATTATTTACTAACACTTAACCTCATGATGCTCCAGGGTGATATAAAGATGGGTTTTTCCATTAAATGACATGTAATGTTGCATAATATTCTGAAGTCTTTGTAATGTCCTGTAATTGTGCGGTTTACTGTCTCTAGCTCAGTGTTTCATACCTCTTTTGACTGTCCACAGCTGACTGTTCAGCAGCTGAGAGACCGACTAAGTAAGGCCCTTGGCCACCATGCTATGCCCCCCACGGGTCCGGTGGCTCCAGGTCAGACTCGGCGTCCAGAGGTCCCTGCAGCTGTGCCAGGGCAGGGCTACACCCACAACCAGCATCAGCTGATCCCTCAGCAGACCCCTGCACCTGTAGCAGCCCCAGCTCAGACACACGCTGCTCCTCAGTATTATCAGCAGGTACTTGTGCAGAATGGAATGATCAATATACAGATTTTATACAGCTAAACAATACAAACACGGTTTATTGCTGAGCGTAGTCTCACTTGGCGGGTCTTATATGGTTTTTTTTTCCTGTGGGATCTTTGTTCACATGAAGTCTCCTCAGTTCGATCCACCCCAACCTGTGTGTCTGACTTCTGGCGTTTACACAGTGAATGTGTATGTGTGCTTTTGGTTCGTCATCCTGTGGGTCTTCCATTAGTGTTGTTTCTGTTGTGTTCAGGCTAGGTCCGCCTCCACTATCACTTCCTGGAGTAACCAAACCCCCACAGCCCTTCCCAGTGTCCCTCGCCCACTAGGCCCCGTCTCTGACCTGAAGGTACAGCACCCGTTCTCTTGCTGTACCCACCCCCTACTACAAAGCGTACCATACTAGCAACAGCCTTCATTTCACTGCTACACATGGGTCTCTATTATTCTGTGGGCTACACTATCCTCTGTATTAGTGTTTTCGAATCCTGTTCACCTTCTAATTTCCCAATCCAAGGGCAGGTTTGGGAAACACTGATCCATTTTATGTTTTTAATTAAAACAGTTGTAAAATAAGTAAGTTTGGTGTTTTAAAATGTATAATACATGCTTTGTGTTACCTTTATTGTTTGAAAGTATTTTCATGTGTCTTGATGGCATCCTTTAATTTTTCTGAATTTAAATTGAACTTAAATGGAAGTGAAGTTACATTGTAAAATGTATCTTTAATTGTGACTCTTAATTTATCGTAATTCAAACTGAATATAAGAAATTGCAATTATATTCCTCAGTGAAATGTATCCTTTCCAAATGCAATTTAGCTAAATTCATATTATCTAAACTTTTCTCTGATGTAAAAGTGCTGCTGTTTAGAGACTGTTTTATAATGCATTTCCCCCTTACTAACTTCATTTCCTCATTGTTTGCATTCAATCGGTTTTCTCCCTATGAAATCAGCTAATCCTTTTTTTGCTACTGTGGTACGATACAACAAATTTAAAGCTTTAAGGCAACTCAAAATCTCAACTCCATGAACTGTCAGCTAGATTTACTTCGTCATCCCCTTCACTTTTGAGGACCCACAGTGTTTGTAGCTGTTGCATTCTGTGTTGGCTGGTTTGCCAGCAACTCTAGCACGTGATCCTGCTTCATTGCAGTGTTGTGCAGCACCTACCGTCCCTGCCACGTTGGTGTCATTAAACAGTGGGAAAGCAGTGGCGCAAATTCAAACTAAGGCAGTAGCATTGCTTTTAGGAATGTTATTAGGAAGAACTTCATGAGCGTGATCTGATTAGCTTGAGATGAATACCTGTTCATACAATTAATATATAAAATAATAATACTTAAGATAAAATACAGTTATTTTGAAGAGCATCTGGCCCTCACTGAATTTGCAGAGAAAAACTGGCACTTGGAAAAATGTAGTTGACAACCCTGATGAAGGGTCTTAAATTTTATGAAAGTGGCCTTAAAAAGTCTTTAATTTGGTTTCACAATGACAATCACTTAATTTTCAGGTGAGCGAGGTAAATATTCAGGTACATTACAAGAAGAACTTATTTACTGGCAGAAAACAAAATTCAGCCTAAGATAAAAGCTACTAAAAGCTTCTCATGTGAGCAACATCTGCTCTTCATACTGGGGTTGGCTTTTGCTCTTTTCTTTGCTTCACTATAGCAGTAGAGATTTTCTTCTGGAGTACCTGTTTTTGGTTTTTCCTCCAGGGAATTTATGCCTTCATAGCTTTGCTTGTGTACTGAAATGTAGTTCCTACCTTCTTAACGGGTGACTGAATTGAAGATATTTGCCTTTTTATATTCCCTGTTTCTCATAAGCAGTCATATGACCGTGAATAATGGAAGTGGAGAATAAGCACTCTCGTTTTCTCCTCAAACTCTTTCTTCTTTCTTCAATTTTTCTCCTGTCCCTAAATGTTTCTCTCCACACAGACTGAACCGACATGTCCAGGCTTTGGTCTTCAGTCTCCTGTAAACGCAGCTCCAGCAGTGTCATCTGGACCGGGTTTAATGTTCTCCCAGCAGTACCCGCAAAGTAAGTTGTGTGAAGGCGCAACAAAATCTCGTCTTTGGAATGAGCTGACGTTAAGCGTCCTTTTACTTTGTAATGTCCCTGATTGGCTGTTGAACGGCTCCGGCTTCAGACGATGCCTTTGGCTGCTTGCATTGCTTCTGCTTTTCATTGTTGTTCATGATGCTCCAGGCTAGAGAGTAGCTCTCTAAAAATGGGGTAACCTTTAGGCCGGCTATTCCGACCCGGGTTCAAAACTGCCCCTTTATGTAGAAGATCGGACACCCCTGACTGCCAGTATGCTCATCAGAAGCTGACAGTGCAAAAGACATCGTCTGAAATGTTCTTGTCCATTTTCTACCCTTTGTCTCTCACTAATCGTGTCATAGCAAGTGTAAATATTAACAGTAGAGGACTCACTTCCAGTAATGCTTGATAAATTAGCATTAGCATGTTAGCCACACTGATTGCTTAAACTAATGGCCTCTGGTTTCTCCCACTTTCTCTCCTCCTCTGTCTGAAACTCAGCCTTCCCCCACATGCAGCAATTCACGCCGGGGGTCGGAGGTCCAGCTATCTATAACCCTCTTCAGTACTCTTCCAGTATTGCTCCCCCTCCTCTTCCGCCCTCTTCCTCCGCCTCTGCTCCTATGTACCCCGGCCCGTACTCCCACTCTCAGCCCCCCGCACCCTCGGCGTACCACTCCGCTCCTGCTACACATCCTCCTCCACCAGCCTGCCCCTCTTCCTCCTTCTCTCCTGCTCTCCTGGCAGGCGGAGCCTCTTTCCAGCATGGCGGACTGGGCTCTCCAGCCTCACACTTGCCCCCTCCGCCGACCGGACCCACAGGTACAGAGCAGCCTGTCCCCCCTGCCCTGGTACCCGCCTCACAGAGAACAGGTCTGCACCAGCGCCAAAATCTTACTGGAAGCGCAGGGATTTTTATGGAAATCTATGGATTTGTGTTTAACTGATTAGTTGAGTTAATGCTGATTCAATTAACAAAACAACTGTGACTAGATCCTGGAATTTGATGTTTTATTTGCAGAGACGTTCATACAAGATGAGACATTACTTTTGGAAGGTGAATTTGTTTAGTCGGCCCATAAAACACCCTTTTATTAATTAAATAATCTATTTATTCAATCCATTTCAATTTACCTCAATCCTCTAATCATCTAATAATCAGGACTGTCAGTGCTTATCCCTTTCCAGTCCCCCAGCGAAGCACTGACACTGCAAAAGTCATAATTGGTGGTGGTGTAATTTTTGGCATTATTACCATAGTGATAATGAGGGTACAGATTCAAATTAAACATATTTTCATTTCAAACACGTACTAGTTTGATATAATTCGTAATCAGACTCCAACCACTTTTTTTTTTTTTTTTTTTTCGGTGGATTGTGAGTAAACGGTGATTTTGTATTTTAGGACCACAGAATGGCTGGAATGATCCTCCTGCTTTGAACAGAGGCCTGAAAAAGAAGAAGGTAAACTGGAAGTGGGTGTGGTCAATACTGGACCCCTGGTATAAGTGTCTGGGTATCTGACTACAGCTCCTGCTGGTTCACTGAGTATTCCTCTTTTGTGCCATGTTGTCTTCAGGTTCAAGGGAACTTTGCTCCACCGGCCCCCATCACCGCACCCATCATGGGGGAACCACCGGCTCAGATGAACCCCTGCATGCAGGCTTTGCAGCCTGGCAGCCAGGCTCTCTACAACCCCAATCATCAGCAGACCATGGCCCCCTCACAGCCCCTGAACCCAACCACACCCATGATCAATGTAGAGGGAGCTCCTGGTGCACCCATTGGAGATGTCATTCAGGTAACCCTAAGCTGTTCTTTATCTCTGTTCTTTTCTAAATGCCAGTATTTAAATACAGCAGTATGTACGAGAATCAATTACAACGTTTAAAAAAATATGGTGTATGGAGGCTGTAGTTAATTTATTTCCCACTTTGCAGCCTTTGCAGTCCATTCCAACTGAAAAAATAACAAAGAAACCTATCCCAGAAGAGCACCTCATCCTGAAGACCACATTTGAAGGACTGATCCAGAAATGTTTAGCTGCTGCTGCGGACCCAGTGAGTGTAGAGACATTTGAGGAGAACAATCTGAATGGTTATACATAGGACATGGAATATTTTTGGTGTGACCTTTTTCATTTCTTCAGCAAACAAAGAGGAAGCTGGATGATGCTACCAAGCGGCTGGAGTTCCTCTATGACAAGCTTCGGGACCAGTCTGTGAGTATAGTAACACAGTCACTGTGTGATCTCCTGTGTATTGTTTGGCAGAGGAGATATATTGAAGACCATAGATGGATGCATGCTTTTCTGTTTATCATATCAAGGCCCATGCAAACTAATAATACAGTTTATGGTTTTAAATTTTTTGTTTAATTAAATTACATTTCTGTAATGTAACCTCTTTTTGACAAACATTCTGGAGTTTAAAAACTCTTGAGATCGATGTCAGTATCTTTACATTACCAGGATATACTGTCATTGAATTAGCCCTGACTCACACCATGTGACTGTTTCTGTCCATAGCTGTCACCTGCTATTGTGGGCGGACTGCACAACATTGCCCAGAGCATTGAGTCTCGCGCCTACACTGACGGCCTCGGCATCCACACACACATCGTCAGCAGCAGCAACTTCAGTGAGACCTCAGCATTCATGCCTGTGCTCAAGGTGGTGCTAACGCAAGCCAACAAGCTCGGGGTGTGAGCAGCGAAGCACCGACCTGCACTCACATGCTGCCACTCTTATCAGTGTTCGTGCAACGTAGAACAAGCCATCGCTGCGCTGTCCCACCTACAGGGACACAGGACCAATTTTTGTTGAACCTCGCCAGTTTTTGACTCTAATTTCTTCTTGTTTAGTTTTTTCAGTTTTATTTTTTATTTTTTAATGATTTTACAAAGCAGGGTGCAATGGAATTTTAAAAAATTGTAAATGCTTTATAGCTGCTATATAATTTGACAGATCGGATATGACAGCCAGGCATTAGTTAAGAAATGCCTCAGCTCAGATCATGTATATTTTCCTACTGTTGCTCCTTGAGGCAGGTGTTGTTCACCTGGCTGTGAAAACAGGTAAGGTTTTTAATGGTTTTGATTGAATGCTGCACGGCTCCACTTTACTGAGGACACCCCAGCTATGTCTGCATGCTTAACAGCAGGGATGGCAAAGTTCAGTCCAGAAAAGTCGAATACCAGGTTTTCTAACTCTCCATAACTGGAAAAGTACCTTCATCTGGAACCTGTGCAAGTTTATGTCTCTGCTGTACTAAATGTGGCCATCCCTGCTTTAAACTGAGCTTGAGGCCCATTTTGGTTTTCTGTAGTGGTCATTATAATAATTATATGCCATTTCAATCATTTTTATTTAGTCTTGTTAAACATGCACTGCTGGGATTTTTATTCACTCGGCTATAGTGCGTGTATTACCTCTTTTATGTGATCTTCTACCTGGCTCCAGTCTAGTGTTCGGGCCTATTTTATTTATTCAGCCTCACAGCTGGCAGGTAAAGATGTGCTCAGATTTGAGAAGACCCATATAATAAAAATATTACCCATGCGAGTGGGTTTATTTGCGAGTCTGGATCTGCCTTAGATTTTATTGGCATTTAAGTACACAGTGCTTGATTTAAGAACAAGCAAATTTTATTTGGTAGAAATATTTTTCACTTTATGGTAGTAATTTGTTGCTATTGAAAGAATTATGCATCAACAAATTGTCAATACTTAATTTTCATACCACACAATCACTTTATGTATATTATCAATTATGTCTTATGAGTGGTCTCAGTCCTGTTTTTATTAGCTTTGATGCATGATGTAAAACAAAAAGGACAAAGGACTTAACTTAGGACTGTGGATAGTTCAAAAGCTAAAGGGATTTTTCATTTTTATGTTTAAAGTCAATATGGAATCACGTCACGTATTAACCTGTACCCCTCAGAGTTTGGTCATGTACTGTATCATTTAAGAAAAAAAAACGATGTCTAGAAATGCAAAGAAGACAGAAGTTAAAAAGGATAAAATGAAGCGGAAAATGTATGAGGCTATGAAACTGAAAATTACATTGCTTTTTATGTTTAACTTTTTAATTGTTCTTATTAATAAATTTGTTTATATGCAGAGGTTTGGAATTTCTTGCATTTTGAAATAACTCAACCACATCCTGACTCTTCCTCCCATCTACCACCAGTAGGTGCCACGAGCGTTTATGCTTGACATTTAATTTCTGGTATTCGGGCATTCCAGGTCTTTTTAGCATTTGGTTCACAAAAGGTTGTGATGTGTCTCCAAAAATGATCAAATTGCGACAAGTTCAATTCCTAAAATGTTACAATTACATTTCTATCTAACTATGATTGCTGGTCTCCTTTAATAATCCAACTCATACAGAAATCACACTATACCCCACCGCAAAGGTTGTAAATCCACTAAATGATTCATTTGCTGATGAATCAATTTACTGATGGCACAGTGTTGCTTATCTTCCCATCTACCATCAGCAGACCAGAACTGTTTGCTATATTTGCTCTGCTTTGTTGAGGTGTTCATGACTTGTTTCACATCCCAAAAACACAGTAGACCTGGGGTCACCTTCAGGACGTTGTCTGCAGAAATGTCATGCATGATGATCCTGCAGGCTGCTGAGGTTTACTCACTGTTCCTAATCTCTTCGAATTCATCATTGTATAAGATCCACATGCATAAAATATACTTCATTATATCTACTAATACTAATACTACTACTACAGGTTTGCTGTCTGTTATATTTACAAGTTCCTTATTTTATGTCCTTGATTCTGCTGCCATAAGAAGAGCTACATTTTTGTTGTTCCAGCAACAGTGACAATACAGACTATTCTATTCAAACTGGCTTTTTCTTTGTTTGTTGCTTGAATATCTTCACCTATATATTATTTATTATTATTATTATTATTTGACTCATTTCAATCAATGGGACCATTAATAAGAATATGTGTAGAATGAACATTAGTGCCTGGCTATTAGCCTGTACGTTTAAACACATATTTTCATTTGTAGAACACAGTTCACCAAAATGTGCACGCATAGTATTTCTAATTGCAATACGAACTCCGATTCCACCCGTACAGACAACGCCATCTCCCATCTCATCCACACAGCACTCACCCACCTGGACACTCGAAAGTGAAATTATGTAAAAATGCTTTTCATGGAATACAGTTCAGCATTTAACACGATAATCCCTTCCACACTCACCACCAAGCTGGAGCACCTGGGACTCAGATCATCTCTCTGTCAGTGGATCTCCAACTTCCTTACCGGGAGACCACAGGCAGTAAGGATGGGTGGACATGTCTCAGCCTCCATCACTCTCAGCACTGGAGCCCCCCAGGGCTGTGTTTTGAGCCCCCTGCTGTACTCCCTGTACACCCATGACTGTACAGCCACTACTAACTCCACCACCATCATCAAGTTTGCTGATGACACCGTCGTGATGGGCCTGATCTCTGACAACGACGAGACGGCCTACCTGGAGGAGGTTGGAAATCTGGAGAACTGGTGCCTGAATGCCAGCAAGACAAAGGAGTTAATAGTGGACTTTAGTACCAAGCAGGAGAGGACCTACCAGACCCGTCATCAACAGGAGCCCAGTGGAGAGTGGACAGCTTCCGTTACCTCGGTGTTAACATCACACAGGACCTGTCATGGTCCAGTCACATCAACACCGTGGTGAAAAAGGCCTGACAGCATCTCTACAATCTCAGACATCTGAGAGACTTCAGACTGCCCTCCAAGGTGCTCAGGAACTTCTACTCCTGCACCATAGAGAGCATCCTGACGGGAAATATCGCTTTCGTTTCCTGAAGTCCAACACAGAGAGAATGAGGAGGAGCTTCTTCCTGCAGGCTATACAAGCTCTCAACAGCCACAACACTACATAGAACTCCAATACACTCCAGCACTTTCAAACTTCTGGACTCGAGTCCCCCAGAATTCTTGCACACATTTTTTACTTTCACTTTACTGATTTGCACACCTTCACCCTACCTGTCACACATATTTTATGTTAAAAACATAAAAGTGTAATATTTGGTTATGTTTTCCAATATTTGCATATTGGTTTTCATTGTATACTTGCAATATTTGCAATACTGTGGCATGACATAATGACAGATCTCAACCCATGCATTTTAGAAAAAATATTACATATTACAACTTCTTTTGTGGACATGCACGTATGTGTGTAGCTTGGAAAATGTCTCGGTTGAAGAATGGGGTGGAACTGTCCATTGTGCTGAAACCAAACAATGCATACCGCACATGCTAAACAGAGTTATCAACACAAGGCATGGTATTCCATACTTTTGGAGTCTTTAATAAAAAGATTGTTTCATGTTCTGTTATAACACTGGTAATTCCTTTACAGCAGTTGAGCATTTTTTTAGATACTGCTGTTGAAAACATTGGCACCTATGACCTTACATATTCAGTAGCATTTACAGCAGGGTTTCTCTTTTATCAGAATTATTATTAGTTATTTATTCCTAGTTATAGATAAGAGTCATTAGTTTGGAATGACTGATGGAGGTGGAACCACTAGACAGAGAAACCCTGCTTTACAGAATCATAAACTCTAACCATTGCCATTATGGTATCAATGTAATTCAGCATAACTCTACAATACAGCAAAAACTAAAACACAGTTGTGTGTGTGTGTGTTTAATCACAGTTTCAGTGGAGAATCAGTCTGGCTAAAGAACACATTACATTCAAAATTAAAATCTAGGGAGGACATTGGACAAACATGTATCTGTAATTGTGCTACACCACTTTTTACCATGGAGAGAAAGAGGTATTTTAAAACTGGCAACCTTCTGAGGAGTTTATTTCAAAACAGACAAGAATATCCTAGAACACTCCTGAATGCTTGCTCTGTATAACTTGGCACTGCCAAATGGCCTTTTCCCCCCCACACCAAAATACTGAAGCATTTCCTCCCATGGTTCAGTCTACCAGTAGTCAGCACCATATGGGGGATGAATGCACGACTTACAAAAAAAAGTGGGGGATAAGGGGGCTGAGGTGAGGCGGGATGAAATAATAAATATGGCACACAGTCCTAAGAAAACGGTGAGTTTCAGCACCCATTATGTTCTCCTCCGGGGTTAACCTCTTCCGGTGAGTTCTAACTGACTGAAGGACATGACAGTGCTGTAGTGGGCGATCTCCTCGTCGGTAAGCTCCATGTTCCCAGGGCGTAGCACGACAAACACGTTCACCCCAGCCTCCTCAGCAGCCTTCGCCTCTACAAGAGACGCACAAATTAAAAAGGGCCAACATTGCGCATGACCGCGTGCACTGGGGTTAAAAAGGGGCAGAGCCAGACGCTTCCTACCTCTCGTGACATCAGTCAGGAACACAATGTCTTCAGGTGCACAGCCAATCCTCTCAGCAATACTCTCATAGCTTTTGCTCTCGACCTTTGCGCCGATGTTGGTGTCAAAATGGCCATCAAATAGCTGTAAAAGTAAAGCAAACAAAAAAAAAAGACACACAGCCATGTAACTGACATCCTGGTAAAACAATTACGTAACTGTGGGTGTAAAATGAAATATTTTGAAAGACAACAGACTTCTTTAAAAGGTCTTAGTGGTCCCCTAATATAATAATAATGTATCTGAAGTCTCCTTCTGAAATTCAGCCATTTTCCCCAGGAAGTGCCATTTCTCTGTCTGTAGCTTTAAATGCTAATGAGGAGGAGAGAGGCGGGACCGGGAGGAGAGCAGCCTATGGAAGTTAAGAAGGCATTCGTGGAAATAAAGTAATCAACAAAATCCATTATCCATCCACAATGTTTTGTGCAGACAAGAAGTTGTGTTGGCATTTATCCAGAAAAATAAAATTAACCCACTGGATCTTCAGAAGCTCGCGAGACAAGTTTTAGAAAGGGGAAGTAACCTTTCCCCTTATGACATCATAAGGGGACCAAAGAACTCTTTACACCCATCACCATTTCTAGCCACTGAAGGACCATAGACAGGCTGGGGGAACTCGTATCAATGTTAAAAATTTCACTTTGTGAGATTATTCATGATAGGGGACCTTTAACAAATGACACTCACATCTAAAAGGTCTCCTTCCACAGAATAGCCAAACAGCAGCTTCTGAGCTTCCACACTTCCTGAGGAGTAGATGTAGACCTTCATCCCATGGTGACGCCATTTCCTAAGAGCCGGAACCACATCCTGGTATACTCTACAATACACAACACATAAAATAATCAGCAAGTTGCCAATTCCTGCTGCTATTTTAAAATGAATTAGCAAATTGCGTGAACCGTTAGTAAGCCGTTCGAGACACTTACTCGCCTTTGATTCTCCCAGAGTTATAGGCTGCCCTCCACATGTGGCCCTGCAGCTGTTTCAGTGCGGTGGTCTTCCTATCCGCAGCCATCTGCCACAGCACATTCTCCACGACCTCGCGGATGGCCTTCTCCTCGTCAGTGTGCACCGTCTGGTCCACGGTGTGCACAGGACCAGCCCGGTTCAGCCTGTGGTCCTCCTCGGCCTGCAGGCACCATATCTTCTGAAACAACTGGCCACTACACAACTATGTTCTCCCACGCTACCATGTAAGGTGGCATGAGTCCCTGCACACCGGCGACTTTACTTAAATTACAACGGTGGGAATGAGCTGAATATGGACAAATGCACAATTTCAGGCAGCAAATGAACATAAATGAATGAGTTTAATTCCCTGAACAGATCCTGATGAAGGCTCTCACTACCCACGTGGTCAACCACTTTTGAATGAATGGTATTTAAAACTGGTAAAGAAAAACACACCATTTCTTTACACCTCTTTTAGAAAGATAATTCACCAAACAATACTAGCTGGGTAGCAGCAAGGCCAGTCGTGTTACATCGGTCAGAATTTCCACGGATTTACCTGCTTCTTCAGCTGCTGCACATCCTGCTTGCATTCGTCCTCTTCCCAGTGGTCGGTCAGATACTCCTCGAGGTGTTCTTTTATGTAAGGGAACAAAACGTCCTGGGACAAAGCAAAAAAACGTGCGCCGTTAGCATGCTAGCGACCGTTTCCGTAGAACACGGTCCAGCACTTTCCACGCTGCCCGCGACGCTGGCGTGGCGTGGCGTGGCGTGGCGTGGCGTGGCGTGGCTTACCTTCACGAACGTGATCGGTGTTGTGGTGCCTTCGATGTCCAGTAAAAAGGCAGCTGTGCCTACTGGTACCGTAACCGTGGCCATGTCCCCTCACAGCCACTGCGAACAGCAGATGCCCCGTGTCCAGACGGTGTTGTGTTAGACAGACCCCCCGGAGCCACTACTGCTAGTGGCATAAATACCAGCTTTACTTGCACACGTTAAAAAGAATAAAAGAAAGAAAGAAATGTGCAAACCTGACTAAACGCATTCTCGTCATTTGAGGTTTGTGATCAAAAAGCTGCTCAGAATTGAACCCGGAAGCGCGGCAAAGCAACAAAACAGCACGATATTTGTAAAGGTTTCAGACTACAGTTAGATGCAGAGTAAAATCGTTTATGATATGCCAATGAATCAACCTTCTAGTTTAAACGCTTTCACGATTTGGTGCTAAAAGCAAGACAAAATGCTACGTTCGGAATTAAACGTAGCTAAACGTGCTCTGCGAAATTGGACGTGAAATTACTGGAACTCTACACCTGTAGCTAAAATGCAAAATTAAATCGAATAACAGCATGCTTAGTTTTGCATTTTAAGAGTTTCAATGACAAAACTCAATGGCAAACAAGTAGGATTAAAATCCATCACTGGCATAATATTACACATAACACGCAAGTAACAGCTACTTGGTAAATAATAATTCTAAGAATCACAATAATATTTATATATATTAAAAAATCTCAGTATAAACTAATAAAAAAAAAGGTTTTCAATTTGCATTTCGCCTTTTGGACCGCATTGCTTTCCTTACCTTTCCTGCCCCTCCCCCCGCTCGCGTCATCGGCCACACCTCCTTTTCCGCTTTCGGCTCGACCCGTCGCAGCCATTTTATCAACTCGACGGCGCCGTGTTTACCCGGTTTCTTCCTTTCCGCGTTTTTATTCATCAGCTCAACATGCAGACCGATGGCCAGATCGACTTCAGCGCAGACGAGTTTCCAGAAGGCTCCAAAATAAACGCGAGCAAGAACCAGCAGGACGACGGGTACGTTTGTGATGCGGTGGCGCTGCCGGCCGTGTCGTCTATTGTGGACAACGTGTAAAAAGTAGAACTCGGGCCGCGTTGGTTTAACATTTTTAAACGTCGACTCGTGTGACCCTTGACTTTTGTTCTCACCGATCAGCTGCCCGATTGCTCGCGATGACCGAAAAGTGCAATAGTTTTCGTAACATAATGTCCGCCGACGTCATTCGTCGAAAATGGTAGCATGGCGCTAAAAAGGCGCGATTGTTACTCACATCCGTGAAGTGGGAGCGCAGTCGGTTCTTTTAAACAGTTCCCGCGCTCCAACCAGACGGCTGGGCGACAAAGCGCGTCCCTTATTATTGTAGGCCAGGATTTAACTGCGAAATTGACAGGGTTTTAACTTTTCTGGCCAATCAGGCGAGGGAATAGTCAAAGTTGACGATATGTGCCACAAAACAACACGGTTTGAAGGAAATTGTTCTTCGCAGGAAAATGTTTATTGGAGGTCTGAGCTGGGACACGAGCAAGAAAGACCTCACAGATTACCTGTCGAAGTTCGGCGAGGTCCTGGACTGCACGATCAAGACCGATGCCATGACGGGACGCTCACGGGGCTTCGGATTCGTGCTTTTCAAGGATGCGGAGAGTGTCGAGAGGGTGAGTCTTTTTCCAGGACAAAGCTGATCTTTTTTTGCGAGCACCTCCTCATGTTCCTTCTCTTTTGCTTGTCGCTGCAGGTTTTGGAACTGAAAGAGCACAAGCTGGATGGGAAGCTGATTGACCCAAAGAGAGCCAAAGCCGTCAAGGGCAAGGAGCCGCCCAAGAAGGTTTTTGTTGGAGGACTCAGTCCAGACACCACAGAAGAGCAGATAAGAGAGTATTTTGCAACGTACGGGGAGGTAAGCCTACAAAAGTTCATTATTATTGATTTATTTTATCTAATTGTTGCATCTTTATTGCAATGGTTGCGTTATTTATGGTTTGTTAATGGTTCCCTGCTCCTTGTTGACCTATTTTTTCCAATTCAACCCCTACTAATTTGCATTATTCGCTTGCTAATGATAATGAAAATAATTGTTTTTCTCATTTGGCAGATTGAAAGTATTGAGTTGCCCATTGATTCCAAAACCAATGAAAGGAGGGGCTTTTGCTTTGTGACCTTCGTGGATGAAAACCCCGTCCAGAAGCTCTTGGAGAACCGATATCATACAGTTGGATCTGGAAAGGTATTTGGCCAAGACGAGCAGCCATGCATGTTCATGAATGTAGAGAAGCTGGCACTGACGTTGACCTGTCTTTGTAGTGTGAGATCAAGGTCGCCCAGCCCAAGGAGGTCTACAGGAAGCAGCAGAACCGAAGCGAGAGGGGGTACGGCGGACGAGGTGGGTTCAGAGGACGTGGGAGAGGAGGTAGAGTATCTGTGCTTTTAATGCCGCAGTCTGTGTTGCCTGACGCGCCCCTCTTTATCGCTTTTTTTCTTCTTCTTCTTCTTCTTTTTCTTCTTTGCTCATTCATCTGTCAAGGCGATGGCTACAACCAGGGCTACAATAACTACTATGGCCAGAGCTACGGAAGCTACGGCAACGGGTACAACCAGGGATACAACGGATACACAGGCTATGATTACTCTGGCTATAATTATCAGAATTACGGATATGGTCAGGGATACGATGACTACAATGGTAAGTGAAGTCCGAAGCTCTGGGGCATCTTTTTGTGATATCCAGTGTTCTTAAGGAATACAAAAATACATTTACATTTATCCGGAGCGACTTACAACGTGCTTCCATGTCACCGTGGATGAAGTGGCCGATTCTGGTTCACTAGGACCCCCAACTATGAATACAATCTTTTTATTCACTCTGTTCTGGTTTCTAGACAATAAGAACTTTACAAGTGCATCTAAATATTCTCTAAAGAGGAAGCTCTAAAAGTAATTAAAATCTGACCCATTGAATGTATAATGAAGGAATAGATCGGCCTTTTTCTACCTTTACAACCACAACGTTTACAGCAACGTGCTGCTTCCGTATTCCGGCACCCCGCAGCAGCTTGACTCCTTTTAAAAGTCACGTGAATTACAGCTGCTGGTCTATGCCGGAGCGTGGTTGGGACCCCATTTTACTCGGCTTTTCAGGGGTATCATTAGTTTGTTTTGAACAAATTTCGGTTTTTCTGGTTTCGTTTGTCTTCCCCCTCTTCAAATTTGCACATTTCAGAGAACGCATGGGCGTGAAAATGTGCCGTGAAGTCGTGGAAATTCTTTTGTAAAATGCTGTAAGAACTTAAAATAATCCTGCTGCTTTGCTCCTAGGCCAGCAGAGCAACTACGGTAAAGCTTCACGAGAAGGTGGTAGCCACCAGAACAACTACCAGCCGTACTGATGTACCGACTCCACCTGCATCCACGCCATGGTAAGGAACCGCTTCCGCTCTCAGCTGTGCCCTGTCCTCCCGACTTAAAGATCAATAGACAAGTTTAAAATTCGGAACCCCTCCGGACTCAGTGGATTGCGTTGCACTGATGCGCCCATTTTAAACGCTGAAACTGAATGTCTATAGATCTTTAAAATGCTGATTCTTTCTGTAGCGGGGTGCTTAATTTCCCAGCTTTATTTTGTGTGTGTTCTTTTCACGTTCGGTTTTAGTCCTCGGGAAAAACGTAAGCGTTTTCCTGTAGAATTTCCCCCCCTTTTTCCTCCTGCCTTTTTAACAGGTGATCATGTGGAAATGACATAGAGACTTGATAGCAATGTTAACAGGTAAAGTACTGCTAAAGGGTACAAAGTAAGGGCCTTTCCTTATTTTTATTTCCTTTCCTTTCCTAATTCTTATATTGTACCTTGTTTGTACCTGCCAGCGGGGACTTCATTGCAGGCCGTGTGTCACCTGACCACGAAATTCTCTGGGCGTCGCACATAGCGGGCAGAGAGCAAGGCATGCACAAGAAAACGCTGTCCTGTGGTATGGTCTCTTCAACTTCCTGTACCAGCGTAAAACGAGCCAAACAAACTGAAAATGGAAATCTCACTTTTTTTCTAATTTAACTTTGACTGATGGTTTTTTTAACGATTTTCAAGATGGTGTTTCTTCCAGGAAATGTAATAATGAAAGTCTAAAAGTTGTGCTTTTTAATTTGTTCTCTCTTTTTAGTGTCTTTTTGTATTTCAGTTGTGGAACTTCAGAGTTTGTGTTTTTTCTCTTAAGATTTCCTTAAATGACCCTCCCCTTCTGTAAAAATGGTGTAAACTCATAATGCTTGCTTTTTCTTTAGAGCCCCTAGAGAACTGCAAAAGATAAACCGCACATGTTTTGGTTTTTTCTTTTGTTAAAAATCTAGATTTTAAAGATCATGTGTAAGCCTGTGTCACGAAGCTGTAAAAAGCTGCCATTGCTACCCGGGACGCCCCTCCAATCCTCCACGATTTGTCTTTCAGTCTGTTGCCTCGAGCAACGATACGGTCCCGTGCGTATAAACCTCACGATGGTGAGACGGGCTTTCTGCTGGTCGGTGTGTGACACTTTCAACACCTTCCCCGGATCTTCAGATATTACATATGATCTTTAACACGGCATGACGAAAGCACTTTTTTAATAGCCTAAAGTTGGCAGCTCAAGAAGCTTAACATGGATGTGAAGTTTCTTGTGACGCGAGGCCCGAGCCGAGGGACTGATGTGTGTGGCGTGTGTTCTCTTGCAGGAAGTAGGCAGGCCGAGAGCGCAGCGATGCGGAACCGCAGGAGGAAACTCGAGGATTCCTGTCCTCCTGGACCCAAAACGTCTTTGTGTTATTTTAAGAGAAACTACCCTGATTTGTTTGTCCCGAGACCACCACGTGTCCCGTCTCACTTTGTAAATAGGGAGGCTTTCTGTTTTGCAATTGTCTTGTCTGTCTTTCTTTTTTTTTTTTTTTTTTTTTTTTTTTTTTGATAGTCTAGGCTTTGTGCTGCCATGTGTTCTTAAACCTTGATTTGCAACTTACCGTTTTGGTTAAATTTTTCCTGCGTTTTTGATAAAGCATTTATTAAAGAGGGGGTACCAAATGTATTCATTTATCGTGTGCGCGTGTCTATTCATTTTCACTTTAACGTTTTACGGCATTTGGCAGATGCCCTTATCCAGAGTGACTTTCAAGTTACTTCCATGTTACAATCGATGAAGTGATCTAGGACCCCAACTATGAATACAATCTTTTTATTCACTCTGTTGTAGTTTCTATACAGAAGTCAGACAATAAGAAGGTTACAAGCTCTAAATCTAAATATTCTCTAAAGAGGAAGGTGTTGAGCTGCCGTGTGAAGGTGCTCAGTGACTGAGCTGGAAGTTCATTCCACCACCGAGGGGCCAAGACGGAGAAGAGTCTAGATGAGCGTCTTCCTTTTACCTTCAGAGATGGAGGGACCAGGCGAGCAGGACTGGAGGCTCGGAGTATACCAGGTGTAATAAGGGCTGTGAGGTAGGATGTGGTGTGGGAGAATTTGGGAAGAATGAAGGTCAGTCGTGCTGCTGCATTTTGCATTGTGTACCAAATAATAGTGTAAAAAATGTTTTTATTGAATGTGGTTTTCAAAATCAGACTGAATCCTAAGAACTATATAACATGACTGGGAAGGCTTTTATATGGATATATTTTAAATCAATGATTAATACACAGATGGTTATAGTATAATTGTCGCTGCCATAAAACGGTGTTACGTCGCCTGCCATCTAGTGGATATTTTGGGAACATCAGGCGTAAAACTTGAGAAGCAAGAGGCTGAGCAAACGCCGTAAGCTGGGTGTACACCGATCGTGTACTGTCGTGATGTAAACGCCCAGCTCAACCTAAATCGAATGTTGTACGGTCCGATTCTTGGTCGCGGCCTGACTGCTCGCTACACGGGCGATATGAACACATCGAAGCAGAAGAACCCACATCAGCAGTGATACTAAGCAAAGCAAAATGCGCTGCAGGAGGCAGCTTTGGAATGTAAGTGGGTGTCTTTAAAATCGTGCTCTAACGTTTACATTTAAGGACTCGTTTAAATAAAAATGGGTGGAAGCGTCTGCCCTCTAGTGGCCAATGTGGGTACTGGCCCTTTTAATTTCTAACCACCAGGGGGAACCAAATCCACGTTTTTTTGCAGCTGATTAATTTTGCGGCGTGATATGCATATTATTTCAAGACGGTGACGAAAGGAGTGAATATGTTGATGCAAATGGATCTGTGACTCTCGCACTCCCTCTACTGTCCAGCCAGCGCTACTGACACCGGCCATAGCCACGTGAAAACGTGGCGTACCTCGACTTCGAGTATGTTGTTGACATTATGCATCAATGTATGCTTGAAGAAACAAGAATATCTGTCATGAAATAGTTCTATACATGTCATCCAGCTGTTATTAAGTGGATAGGCAAGTTTAGTGCATTTAATGGTGAATAGATCAATGGAGTGGGCAGGATAGGTTTGTAAATGCAGGATTGTAGTGCTTCTCAGTGAAAGTTCTCTCATATGTTTCCTGGTGACACAAATCAGATGACCCTTTTTTTTTTTGGCTGCAACATGGTTTTATAGGGGCAGTGGTGGCCTAGCGGTTAAGGAAGCGACCCCGTAATCAGAAGGTTGCCGGTTCGAATCCCGATCCGCCAAGGTACCACTGAGGTGCCACTGAGCAAAGCACCGTCCCCACACACTGCTCCCCGGGCGCCTGTCATGGCTGCCCACTGCTCACTCAGGGTGATGGGTTAAATGCAGAGGACAAATTTCACTGTGTGCACCGTGTGCTGTGCTGCTGTGTATTACATGTGACAATCACTTCACTTTATTTATTATTTATAGACATTCTATTTCAGGACAGGAAGTGAAACACCCTGTAGTAATCAGTTGAGGTAAATCTGAAAATAAGAGGACTACACTGTTATTACTTTTGCCATCATTTAGATATAAGGATTGTTAGACAGTGGCAATAAAAAAATGGTCTGAATTATTACTTATGTCGCCATATCAGAACAGCAGTTGCGACTGCACATGGGCAGGGTCAGAAATACATGTGCCAATGACAGCAGAAATGGATGGATCACAGGCGGCGTTGTTCAGAGACTCCCACATTTGTTGGTGAAGATCCAGTGACACCGCGTGGGTGTCCATCAAAGAATTTCCTTTTACGGACGTGGGCTTAACTGGTCCTGTTACATTCTGTCCTGCAGCTGTTGGGAACCAGCATTAGTGCAGTGCAAGCAATTTCTATGATCAGGTGGTTAAAATAACCTTGTGTCATTTATTTCCTTATTATAAAAAGTGCGTCTAGAGACTAAGTTATAATAACATATAAAAACTATAGTGAGTAGTAGTAGTAAAGCTCTACAATATTATTTTATATTTTATTATCTCTAAAATGAATGGTAACTATAGATTAGTTGCAATAAAATGAATGTAAGCCACAGCATAATAAAAATGCATATGTAACCCATGCTTGACAAGAGTCACATTAAGTTAACAAGGGCTGTCAGCGTGCACGCCTCATAAGTCAGTTCCATCAGAGGAAATAAATAATATGCTTGGGGAAGCCCTGAGAAGCCGCTGATGACAAACTATTTACACATCTAGACTCGCTGCCAATAATAGAAGCCGCTAACCTTCGGAGATGGCACGGGTCCCGTTCTGACATGCCCAGCCAAGCAGGCTTCCGCAGCAATGTGTACGGTGGCTGTGGCATGGGACTTAATCTGATGCGCATGATTCACATTGTCACAGGTGCTCAACATGCCCTTTTTATGGACTAAAATGTTTCAGAATGTCAGTGGACAGCGTTGTCTGCAATAAACATATTTCATTGAATGACTTTTACTCCGGACTTCCTGGGCTGTCTTGTCATAGAAATAAACACATAATAAAGACGATGTTGGAGACAAATTTCACACCGTACTTGAATTCTGCTATGGTCTTAGTTTAAAAGAATGAAATACTCAGCATACGTTTGAAAAATGTGGTTTCAAAAGAATATTTATTTATGTTTATTTTAAATATCAGTTTAATAATAGGACAGAACTCTACATGAAACTAAAATGTACAATTTGAATTAAACAATATATACTAATGTGATGTGTAATATATGCAAGAATTGCATATATCATAAGCTTTTACATTTGATCATGCATGCAAAACATTAAAATAAGCACATTGCTGTTATATGCTCCTGCACTGCCATTTAACTCACGTTATTCTGCATCCCAGTTCACATTTTGGTGCTCCATATCATTACATACTTGAGTTATAAAAATTAAATATTGCTTTTGAGAGCTATGTCATGTTCACGTGCAGGTCTAAGGGGTGCAGTGCATTTGGCTGGAGTTATATAGGGAACCCTGAACAGCCCTTCCTGCTCAGCAATCTAGAAATAGAACCTAAATGACCTGAGAGGTAAGATTTGACGCAAAATCTTCAAGAGGTGTTAGGTTGAGATCTGGAGACTGAAGCTAATTTGATATTATTTGCAGCATTTTCATACACATTGTGGAGTTTCATCGTTATTTCTCACTTATTATGTGGCGTCACTATGTATTCTTTTACAGATAATCATTGCACATGTTAAATTGTAGTTGATTTGTTCACCTGATCGAAGGTCAATGTGTTTTTTTTTATTATATCTGGGTTCTTTTTTATTTGTTTTATTGATATTGTTTCAATTTTTACATTAATTGCTTAAAATAAGACTGAAATGGTCATTTTGCTCCCTCTGTATGCCAGTTGCCTGATAAGCTTGAAAAAGACATGCGGTGGTTCAGAATTATTTTTTCAATTGTCAGTTAAGTTAAAGTTTTGTCTTTGACCAAAACTCTCTGTACGCTGAAGTCTTATTTATACCCTCTACAGCCGAACAAAGCTCCAAAATATGGCTGCAATGATATTCGTTGGTTACTAAAAGCACACATTACTTCACACTGGCTGCCCTTTACTGAAAGGGGTGTTAGAGTTGAATTTTTAACGTTTTGAATGGATTACAAGTCCCTCAACGGCCCACCTCTACAATTCAGATGTTTAAAATCCAGGTTGAAAACACTGATTTTCTCCTCGGCTTTTAATTCACGGTCCTCCTGAAGTGGCACTTTTTCCTGCCAACTTGGAGTATTTTTATTTAAATGCTTATGTATTTGATCTGCTATCATTTGTATGTATTGTGTCATTTTACTAGTACATCTGGTCTTCTTTTCACTGCACTTATGCAGAAACCTCCCTGTATTAAATGTGTTTTATAAAGAATATTTGACTTGGCCTGTTTTATTTGAATTTTTTTTCAAGATTATTTCTCAAATAACTGTTTCTGCATCTTCAAGGCTTTCGTCTCTTGGCAGACACAACTCTCTTCAGGTCAGAAATCATAGGATAACATAGGTCAACGTAACATCAAAATTTATTCTCACTCACCTGTAATGTTTTACTATTGCTAAATATAGAATATCGGTAAAGTATGGAAAGACATTATGGTGAAAAAGAGAGACATGCTAGTAAAAAACCCTCATGTATAATTGTCATACATGTTTACATTTAAGGAATGTGGCAGACATGCTTATCCAGAGCGACTTACAACGTGCTTCCATGTCACCATGGATGAAGTGGTCAGTTCAGGTTCACCAGGACCCCCAACTATGAATACAACCTTTTTATTCACTCTGTTCTAGTTTCTATACAGAAGTCAGACAAGAAGAAGGTTACAAGTTCATCTAAATCTTCTCTAAAGAGGAAGGTGTTGAGCTGCCGTGTGAAGGTGCTCAGTGACTGAGCTGGAAGTTCATTCCACCACCGAGGGGCAGAGACAGAGAAGAGTCTAGATGAGCGTCTTCCTTTTACCTTCAGAGATGGAGGGACCAGGCGAGCAGGACTGGAGGCAGACAAAAAACTGTAAAACAAGCATTTATACTTTGCAACTGAGCTGCTTCACTCAGGCTTTGAATCCAGATGTTTGTAAAATAGACATGCACCAATTTTCCATCATTGTTCAGTAATGAAAAATTGTAACTCTTAAATTTTAAATTGAAATTAACTTTTAACTTTAAAACATAAGAAGATCCCTAATGACAAGATGAAAGACACAATGCGCCTGGCCACCATCCACCAGTGTGTAATATTTTACACCACCACATATGCTGTTCAGGCTGCAATAGGCCTGTTTTCTGTCATGTCATGACTCCACCTGTGAAGATGCTGCAGCACCATGGAGAGCTCCATGTATTAGTGCGCTATGGCTGGTCGGCAGAAACCCCACCTGTTGTCGGCCAAGAACATGAACTATAAAATGTGGGTGTGTCAGCAGGCGGTGGGACATAGATCATTCTTTATGTGCCGGCTTTAAGCTTCCCAGCGTCATAACTATGACTGCCTCCTCTCTCCTTTAAACTGTTGAAACTTGGTTCCAGAGGCAGGTCTTGTCACTTTTTTCGTTGGTATGCAATCAATGGCCTAACAGTCACAGAAAAATTGTATTTTGTACATATTTTGCACTGAAATAAAGTTTCAATGAAAAATATTTGCAACAGATCCTGCTTGACATGAACAGTGGTGTAAAAATTAAGATGCTTCCTCAATAAACTTTTTTATTTGAGAAGTCAGTGAGTCTGCCAGTGTTCCAGTGACAGTTGCTCTGAGCATCTGTGCTCTTGATCAGCCTCATAACAGGCCGGTCTTAGCATCGAAGGGCTTAATCAGGTCTTTAATTCTCTCCTTTTCAGGCTAACAGAGATAAATGGCAGTCTCCGCATCCATACTCATGGTGACAAGGCATTATGGATCATAAATCAGAACATCACTATACATTCACTATAAAGAACTTAAGCAGTACAAAGAAGAGACAAGCACCTATCCCGTCAAGCTCCAGTGTGGCAGCAAATGATGGCACCAAGCTGAAGGTTATTCTCTACATAGCGGTCCAATTTGCAGATGAATTCTGTGTCAGGCAAAGTCAATCAAAGTCCAATACACTGAGTGAAATCTGATGCGTTGGCAGCATTTCAGCCTCTAAAAGTCAATCTAACTTGGGACCCACTAAACATTAGATTTACAGGGTCATTCTTGCAAAGGCCAGACAGCTATAAATAGATAGGGAAAGTGAAGTAATTACCACCCTGATGTACTCAATTTTACAGATTTATGAATATATGTATGGTTTAATGATGCCTCATTTTTATCATTTGAAACCAAATGACAGAATCTTTATATATATATAAACATGACACTATACCAGCAGCAATGCGCTTCACTCTCCTTGCAATGGAATGCGTCCATAAAATTTTATTAGCCTCGCCCGAGCCAAAAAAGGTTCAGTGATGAAAAGCATGCCGCCATGTGTTTTAAAACGAATTACTTCTGAACAATTTTACCATGAAGCATGTAGATATTTGTTGGTTAATTTTCAACACTCGTTCATGCAATGATGCCTCCAAGAAAAACTTGAATGAAACATGAATGACAAATGCCACTTGTGCAAATGGACAATTCTTATTTTTTATGTTTATTATTTAAATCAGCATTTAACTGGTTTAAGAGCTGACGTGCCTGGATGGCAGTGTAATGGATGCATGATGTACAACAAATATGTAAAATACACATATCCACATCTAGGCTTCCAAATCCATCCTCACATCATAAATTGTGATTGTAATTACCCATACATGTGACATTGCCACAAAAAACTTGAGCTGGCCTATTTTTGGCATCTGCTTGGTGTGCAGAATGAGCTCAATATAAGGCCTTGGGGGAGAAGCATCAGCTGCAGTGAAGACCAGAGGGGATCCTGACTGTGGTGAGACCCTCTTGTACTGAATTTGTCTCACATTCTAGAGAAACCTTTTTTTAAATAAAAAAAAAAGTTCTACTGAATGAGACAGTCTAATTGCAATTTGGGTGTTTTAGTGGAATTTGATATCAAATATTTGCCTTAATAATGAAAAACTGAATTTCTTTTCACATTCCGGTTTTGTGCAGCTAAAGTTGGTTATCTACATGTGAACGGTGATCATGAACCTGCTAACTTCATCATGAAACTATTTTCTTTCACAGGGCTGTGGACAATTCATCTGGTCATTGGCAGAAAAGGTTGGATAATTCATCCCTTGGAGAAACCCTTCTTTAATCTCTCTCTTCTTCTTAATAAACAAGGAAAAGAAAGGGATAAACTATAATGAAACAGTCTACTTTCCATAGTTGCTCCTCGTGCTCCCATGCATGAATCTGTACTGTTTGTATTAGTCTTTTAGATCTCATGGATCTCTGATCATTTCTGATCCGCAGTGATCTGCCACCATGAGTACGGACGCGGAGATGGCCATTTATGGCAAAGCTGCCATTTATCTCCGTAAGCCTGAAAAGGAGCGAATTGAAGCCCAGAGCAGGCCCTTTGATGCTAAGTCCGCCTGTTATGTGGCTGATAAAGAAGATCTCTACCTCAAAGCTACAATCAAGAAGAGGGATGGTGGCAAAGTCACAGTTGAAGTCCTTGACACAAAAGAGGTAAGATATGTCATTACATATTTTTTATGTACATATCATTACTTTTTTCTTGCTGCTTACTGTTATAGAAACGTGATTCAATTATGTTGTCAAAATGATTTCAGGAAAGGACAGTTCCAGAGGATGATGTCAGCCCAATGAATCCCCCCAAGTTCGACAAAATTGAGGACATGGCCATGATGACCCACCTTAATGAAGCCTCTGTGTTGTATAACCTCAAAGAGCGTTATGCAGCATGGATGATCTACGTAAGCAATAAAAAGCTCTTTAAAATGACAACTTTCGAATGGTTCTCCTTTGTAACACATTGCTGTCTTCCTGCAGACCTACTCTGGCCTGTTCTGTGCAACTGTGAACCCCTACAAGTGGCTCCCCGTGTACGACCCAGAGGTGGTGTCTGCCTACAGAGGCAAAAAGCGCATGGAAGCCCCACCCCACATCTTCTCTGTCTCTGACAACGCCTATCAGTTCATGCTTACTGGTGAGACTTTCAATATGATGGTCCTTTTGAGAATATTGCAAAGCGGATTCATGGATTTTGAAGTGTGTCTATCAAAAACTGTTGAAAAAAAAAACAGCTAAGAAAGTAACTTGTCATTTCATTTCCAAAACCTACTTCAAAAGTTAATTTCATTGTTATGTTAATACCATAGATAGAGAGAACCAGTCTGTCCTGATCACGTAAGTGTTGAAAACATCATTAAAACGAATATCATGTGATTATGGCAATCTTACAGCTATCATTATAAAATTTAAACTCTTCTCCTACCTAGTGGAGAATCCGGTGCTGGAAAAACTGTGAACACCAAGCGTGTTATCCAGTACTTTGCAACAATTGCAGTGGCTGGTGGTGAAAAGAAAAAGGAGACTTCCGGCAAAATGCAGGTATGAACCACTATTGCTTTATTCCTCAGTTGATTAATGAATGTAGAATAAGTTCATTCTGAAGTGTTCTGTTTTCAAATTATTTTATTTATGGACTGCAGGGATCTCTTGAAGACCAAATTATTGCTGCCAACCCACTGCTGGAGGCTTATGGTAATGCCAAAACCGTCAGGAATGACAACTCCTCTCGCTTTGTAAGTGAACAGGGAATTTTTTTTTACCTGAATCATAATATTGGTGAGTGCAGTTAATCCTAAAATTATTTCATGGTTGTATTGACAGGGTAAATTTATCCGAATTCACTTTGGCACAAGTGGAAAATTGGCCAGTGCTGACATTGAGACTTGTAAGTATAACCACCCAGTCACTATGAAATACATCTTAATAATATAACTAAAGTATAAATGTCTCCCAAACAGATCTGCTGGAGAAGTCTAGAGTTACATTCCAGCTTCCAGATGAGAGAGGCTACCACATCTTCTACCAGATGATGACCAATGAAAAGCCTGAGCTGATTGGTAAGCCAGAAAAAAAAAAAAAACAGTTTGTAGATGCAATCTTACTAAAGAAACTAATGACTCTTTTGTGTCCCTCAGAAATGACCCTCATCACCACAAACCCCTATGACTTCCCCATGATCAGCCAGGGTCAGATCACTGTGGCCAGCATTGATGACAAAGCTGAGCTGATTGCCACAGATGTGAGTACACATATATTTCAGAATCAGAATCAGATTCAGAATCGTATTTATTGGCCAAGTAAGTGCAAGCACATACAAGGAATTTGATTCCGGTAGACGGTGTCTCTCAAGTACAATGTAGGAAAAAACAACAACAACAAAAATCAACAACAATGTGCAAGGATGTGGTGTTATTGTACAAATTGTGGATTTGTTTGTGGTTTATAAATAACTATTATAAATAACTATATTTAAGGCTTTTATCAAACACCATTATCCAGAGCGACTTACAATCAGTAGTTACAGGCTGCCTGGAGACACTCAGGGTTAAGTATCTTTCTCAGGGACACAATGGTAGTAAGTGGGGTTTGGACATGTACCTACGGCAGCCCTGAGTAGAAAATCTAATGAACAAATCAAACTGCTCATTGGTTTGTATGTAATCTTTTCCAAATTCCTCCAAAATGTTCTACCTTAGACTGCCATTGATATCCTGGGCTTCAGTGGTGAGGAGAAAGGTTACATATATAAGCTGACTGGTGCTGTGATCCATCATGGTAACATGAAGTTCAAGCAGAAGCAGCGTGAGGAGCAGGCTGAGCCTGATGGCACAGAGGGTAGGTTGGAAATAGAGAATATATTACCTGGTTTTACACGGTTTCTTGTTCTCTAGCAGTGTTTTAATATGTTTTTTGCAGTGGCTGACAAAGTTGCCTACCTTATGGGCCTGAACTCAGCTGATATGCTGAAGGCTCTGTGCTACCCCAGAGTGAAGGTCGGAAATGAGTTTGTGACAAAGGGACAGACTGTTCCTCAGGTAGGTAACATGTTACAGATGATATTTTATTTCACAAGAACAGGTCTTTGTGATCACTAACCACAACTTCATCAATTCTTCGTTTCAGGTCTTGAACTCTGTGAGCGCCCTGGCCAAGTCCGTCTATGAGAGGATGTTCTTGTGGATGGTTATCCGTATCAACCAGATGCTGGATACAAAGCAGCCAAGACAGTTCTTCATCGGTGTGCTGGATATTGCTGGTTTTGAGATTTTTGATGTAAGTATTACTAAACACATATTATTCACCACTAAACAGTTCTAAACAGTTATTAATGTCTCTCTGAACAGTTCAACAGCATGGAGCAGCTGTGCATCAACTTCACCAATGAGAAACTGCAACAGTTCTTCAACCACCACATGTTCGTTCTGGAGCAAGAGGAGTACAAGAAGGAGGGAATTGACTGGGAGTTCATTGACTTCGGCATGGACTTGGCTGCTTGCATTGAACTTATTGAGAAGGTACCTTTACATTTTACTCTGTAGAAACACACAAAACTATTGTATGTGCATTCATTTCTAATGAACTCCTTACCTGCAAACAGCCCATGGGCATCTTCTCCATCCTTGAAGAGGAGTGCATGTTCCCCAAGGCCTCAGACACGTCTTTCAAGAACAAGCTGTATGACCAGCATCTTGGCAAGAACAACGCCTTCCAGAAGCCCAAGCCTGCCAAGGGCAAGGCTGAGGCCCACTTCTCACTGGTCCACTACGCTGGTACTGTGGACTACAACGTCAGTGGCTGGCTGGACAAGAACAAGGACCCACTGAACGAGTCTGTTCTTCAGCTGTACCAGAAGTCATCTGTGAAGCTGCTGCCTGTCCTGTATCCTCCTGTTGTTGAGGGTAAATATGTTCAAGATTTAACACATTTTTATAACAAATTTTCTTGCTTGTGGTATTGCTCTGACAATCATGCTTAAAAAATATAATGAACAGAGACCGGAGGTGGCAAGAAGGGAGGCAAAAAGAAGGGTGGTTCCATGCAGACGGTGTCCTCACAATTCAGGGTCAGTGTTTAAATGCTAATAATAGCCCAGTCTGGGCAATCAACTAGACTTCATTTATTACAGTCGGAAAATGTTCAACTTTTATATTTTCATTCCACAGGAGAACTTGGGCAAGCTGATGACTAACTTGCGCAGCACCCATCCCCACTTTGTGCGCTGTCTGATCCCTAATGAAATTAAGCAGCCAGGTATGATTATAAAACTGGTCATAGCCACTGCTAATGTGTGAATTTTACATTCATAAATATGTTGTCCATAAGGAAGCGGACCCGCAATCAGAAGGTTGCCGGTTCAAATCCCTGAATTGCCAAGGTGCCACTGAGGTGCCACTGAGCAAAGCACCATCCCCACATACTGCTCCCCGGGTGCCTGTCATGGCTGTCCATGGGTTAAAAACAGAAGACACATTTTGTTGTGTGCACCATGTGCTGTGTATCACAATTACAATCACTTCACTTTCTAGAAACATTTGTCTTTTTTTATCAGGACTCATGCAGAACTTCCTGGTTATCCACCAGCTGAGGTGTAATGGTGTCCTGGAGGGTATCAGAATCTGCAGAAAGGGATTCCCAAGCAGAATCCTCTATGGTGACTTCAAGCAGAGGTGCATAAGATCTTCCCATGGTTATATATTTCATATCATGTCTCTGAAGAACAATCTATTCTAACTATATTCTCTGTATTTCAGATACAAAGTGCTGAATGCCAGTGTTATCCCTGAAGGTCAATTTATTGACAACAAAAAAGCCTCTGAGAAACTCTTGGGGTCAATTGATGTTGATCATACTCAGTACAAGTTTGGACACACTAAGGTGATAACTCCTTCTTAGCGAATCAGCCTTTTTTTTACTTATACAATGAAAGTATCTCACAAAGTATCTCATGTTCACATTGTGCACAGGTGTTCTTCAAGGCTGGTCTGCTGGGTACTCTTGAGGAGATGCGAGATGAGAAACTTGCCACCTTGGTCACAATGACTCAGGCCCTCTGCCGTGCATACCTCATGAGAAGGGAGTTTGTTAAAATGATGGAGAGGAGGTTTGTACATGACTGACTATATTGTATATTTAAAAAAAAAATCATGAATGATAAATTACAAATATCAATTAACATATACAACATAACAAAAAAACATCTCTACACAGGGAATCAATTTTCACCATCCAGTACAACATCCGCTCATTCATGAACGTCAAACACTGGCCATGGATGAAAGTGTACTACAAGATCAAGCCCCTCCTGAAGAGTGCTGAGACTGAGAAGGAGCTGGCCAACATGAAGGAAAGCTTTACTAAGTGCAAAGAAGATCTGGTAAAAGCAGAAGCCAGGAAGAAGGAGCTTGAGGAGAAGATGGTGGCACTGCTCCAGGAAAAGAATGACCTGCAGCTGCAAGTGGCATCTGTAAGTAACACTGACCAAATGGAATAAATTGATCAATAAGAGTAAAGATCTCATTCTTAAGCCTGCTCATGTCCATGGTTCACCTAGGAATCTGAGAACCTCACAGATGCAGAAGAGAGATGTGAAGGACTCATTAAGAGTAAGATCCAGCTTGAGGCTAAACTCAAGGAGACCACCGAGAGACTGGAGGATGAGGAGGAGATCAATGCTGAGCTGACTGCTAAGAAGAGGAAACTTGAAGATGAGTGCTCTGAGCTGAAGAAGGACATTGATGACTTGGAACTGACCTTGGCTAAAGTGGAGAAAGAGAAACACGCCACAGAGAACAAGGTTTGTGGTTGTTAAAGGTTTAGGGTTATGATCCATAATTATTGAGCCAAGTCTGTATTTACCTGTTATTTCCTTCTGTGTGCAGGTGAAGAACCTGACTGAGGAGATGGCCTCTCAGGATGAGAGCATTGCTAAGCTCACAAAGGAGAAGAAAGCCCTCCAGGAATCTCATCAGCAGACTCTGGATGATCTCCAGGCAGAGGAGGACAAAGTCAACACTCTGACCAAAGCCAAGACCAAGCTTGAACAGCAAGTGGATGATGTGAGTTGTCATGAATTACAAACTTTTTACAAATACAATTCCAATTACATGAATAAACAACACATTTCATATTTATTCAGCTTGAAGGTTCCCTGGAGCAAGAAAAGAAGCTCCGAATGGACCTTGAGAGAGCCAAGAGAAAGCTTGAGGGTGACCTGAAGCTGGCCCAGGAATCCATCATGGACCTTGAAAATGACAAGCAGCAGTCTGATGAGAAGCTGAAGAAGTATGGAAATGTCCACATTTATCTCTACATTAATCTAACAAGTGAAGAGTATAATTTTGTTAAACTTCTTTGAAATGCTTCTCACAGGAAGGACTTTGAAACAAGCCAACTTCTGAGCAAGATTGAGGATGAGCAATCTTTGGGTGCTCAGCTTCAGAAGAAGATCAAGGAGCTTCAGGTAATGTAATGTTGATAGAGTTTTAGAATTATTTCTGATTTGGATTCTATCTAACTTATGCTGACTGCGTTTTCAGGCTCGCATTGAAGAACTGGAAGAAGAAATTGAGGCTGAGCGTGCTGCTCGTGCCAAGGTTGAGAAGCAGAGAGCTGATCTCTCCAGGGAACTTGAGGAGATCAGTGAGAGGCTTGAGGAGGCTGGTGGAGCCACTGCTGCTCAAATCGAGATGAACAAGAAGCGTGAGGCTGAGTTCCAGAAGCTGCGCCGTGACCTTGAGGAGGCCACCCTGCAGCATGAAGCCACCGCGGCAGCTCTGCGCAAGAAGCAGGCCGACAGCGTGGCAGAGCTGGGAGAGCAGATCGACAACCTCCAGCGTGTCAAGCAGAAGCTTGAGAAGGAGAAGAGTGAATTCAAGATGGAGATTGATGATCTCTCCAGCAACATGGAGGCTGTTGCTAAAGCTAAGGTTGGAAAATGTACTTACTCCTTTTACACCGTTACAGTTCTCATCAAAAACATCATTAACAGAGAAATTATATTTTCTTCTTCACATGACACTACCAGGCAAATCTTGAGAAGATGTGCCGTACTCTTGAGGACCAACTTAGTGAAATTAAGTCTAAGAACGATGAGAACCTTCGTCAGCTCAATGACCTCAGTGCCCAAAAAGCAAGACTTCAGACTGAAAATGGTGAGTGTAAAAATATTGTTATGTCTTAGTTTACCCTGATTCATGGTGAATCTACACATTCATACTAATTCACTTCTTTTAAACCAGGTGAGTTTGGCCGTCAACTTGAAGAGAAAGAGGCTCTTGTTTCTCAGCTGACGAGAGGCAAACAGGCCTTCACTCAACAAATTGAAGAGCTGAAGAGGCAGACTGAGGAGGAAGTCAAGGTAATGTACTGCTGTAAAGAAAAGGATGAATATTTCACTAGCAGAGGAATATTTAAGATTATGCCAGATTATGGAATATTACATCTTCCTATTTTTACAGGCCAAGAATGCCCTGGCTCATGCTGTGCAGTCTGCCCGCCACGACTGTGACCTTCTCAGGGAGCAGTTTGAGGAGGAGCAGGAAGCAAAGGCTGAGCTGCAGCGTGGAATGTCCAAGGCCAACAGCGAAGTTGCTCAGTGGAGAACCAAATATGAAACTGATGCCATCCAGCGCACTGAGGAGCTTGAGGAATCCAAGTATGAAGCAGACAGAGGAAAAGATTTTAATTTGAAGAATATTTGCACATGAAGTCTATACTCAAATCTACACTCATTCACCAGGAAGAAGCTGGCCCAGCGTCTCCAGGAGGCTGAGGAGCAGATCGAGGCTGTGAACTCCAAGTGTGCCTCTCTGGAGAAGACCAAGCAGAGACTCCAGGGTGAGGTGGAGGACCTCATGATTGATGTTGAGAGGGCCAACGCCCTGGCTGCCAACCTTGACAAGAAGCAGAGAAACTTTGACAAGGTAATGGATTTCATTTTGGTTTCTGTAATAAGACAGTCATCAGCATTCCAGATTATGGAGCAATTGGTGAAAATCTGCTCTTAATTGTTATTTAATACAGGTTCTGGCAGAATGGAAGCAGAAATATGAGGAGGGCCAGGCAGAGCTGGAGGGTGCCCAGAAGGAGGCTCGCTCTCTGAGCACTGAGCTGTTCAAGATGAAGAACTCCTATGAGGAGGCTCTGGATCAACTGGAGACTCTGAAGAGAGAAAATAAGAATCTGCAGCGTAAGTTAAAAATGTGACTTTTTACTCCCTTATTGGTATTTTACTTCTACCTGCTTTCTAAACCGTTTCATAATGTCTTCAACAGAGGAGATTGCTGACCTGACTGAACAGATTGGTGAGACTGGCAAGAGCATTCATGAGCTGGAGAAAGCAAAGAAGGCCGTGGAGACTGAGAAGTCAGAGATCCAGACTGCCCTTGAGGAAGCTGAGGTAAACTTCTACCACAATGCATAAATGTGTCTTTCCAGATGAATATGCTGCATTTGCCCACATATTACTTCATGGTTGGCTTAACAGGGAACCCTTGAGCATGAGGAAGCCAAGATTCTCCGTGTCCAGCTGGAGTTGAACCAGGTCAAGGGTGAAGTTGACAGGAAGCTGGCAGAGAAGGATGAGGAGATGGAGCAGATTAAGAGGAACAGCCAGAGGGTCATTGACTCCATGCAGAGCACTCTGGACTCTGAGGTCAGGAGCAGGAATGATGCCCTCAGAATCAAGAAGAAGATGGAGGGAGACCTCAATGAGATGGAGATTCAGTTGAGCCACGCTAATCGCCAGGCTTCTGAGGCACAGAAACAGCTCAGGAATCTGCAGGGACAGCTCAAGGTATGTAAACCTCATCATTGTTTCCAGAGTATATTTAAAATGTCTGCAGAAGCTTCACATTCTGGTGTTCTACATATCAGGATGCTCAGCTGCAGCTTGATGATGCTGTCAGAGGACAGGAGGACATGAAGGAACAGGTTGCCATGGTTGATCGCAGGAACACCCTGATGCTGGCTGAGATCGAAGAGCTGAGAGCTGCTCTGGAACAGACAGAGAGAGGCCGCAAAGTGGCTGAGCAGGAGCTGGTTGATGCCAGTGAGCGTGTTGGACTTCTTCACTCTCAGGTACTTTCTTGGTTTCAAGTTGTGGCAAACCACATGTCAGAATCTAGAATGATCAACTAACATTCCATGTCTCCAAATGTGTGGTCCTAGAACACCAGCCTTTTGAACACCAAGAAGAAGCTGGAAGGTGATCTGGTTCAGATCCAGAGTGAAGTGGAGGACACAGTTCAGGAAGCCAGGAATGCTGAGGAGAAGGCCAAGAAAGCCATCACTGATGTAGGACATAATCTTTTGTATTTTTAAAATATGATTTCAATTTCAACTTTAGTAAAAAATGTACTTATCCTAATCTTCCAGGCTGCCATGATGGCTGAGGAGCTGAAGAAGGAGCAGGACACCAGTGCTCATCTGGAGAGGATGAAGAAGAACCTGGAGGTCACAGTAAAGGACCTGCAGCACCGCCTGGATGAGGCTGAGAATCTGGCCATGAAGGGTGGCAAGAAACAACTGCAGAAACTGGAGTCAAGGGTGAGCTGCTGATTTAAGGATCACCTGAATGTGACACCAACATGTCCTCAGAAGCAGAGGTAACTGTTTCAGTTCATTCTCTGAAGGTACGTGAGCTGGAAGGTGAGGTTGATTCTGAACAGAGACGTGGAGTAGATGCCGTTAAGGGAGTCCGCAAATATGAGAGGAGAGTGAAGGAGCTCACTTATCAGGTACGAAATCCACACATGGACTTTATTCACATGGAACACATTTAATCACACCAGACCCAGTTAACCAAGTTTCATATTTCTTCTAGACTGAAGAGGATAAGAAGAACATCAACAGACTGCAGGATCTGGTTGACAAACTGCAGCTGAAGGTCAAGGCCTACAAGAGGCAGGCTGAGGAAGCTGTAAGTCAAGATTTACTTTCATATATTTCATGTCTTTTTAAATCAAAATTAAACAAGTGAATTCTATTTCCAGGAGGAACAAGCCAATTCCCACTTGTCCAAGTTCAGGAAGGTGCAGCATGAGCTGGAGGAGGCTGAGGAGCGTGCTGACATTGCAGAGTCCCAGGTCAACAAGCTGAGGGCCAAGAGCCGGGATTCTGGCAAGGTAAATATATGTCTCTATGCTCATAATCTTTTCATGTTTTATATTTTTTCATGTAATTTATTAGCATTAATGTAATGTTCGCTCTCTGTCATCAGCCTAGGACATTTTTGTTAAACAAGCAATAGCCTAAAAGAATATCTGTGATATTCTTCTTTTTTTTTCAGGGAAAAGATGCTGCTGAGTGAAATTTCAAAGCTCTTGGAGTTTCTTCAGGATTCATATAATATGATATTCCTGTAAAAATGTTTATGTTGCATATTAAATTCTATTATATAATTCTCATGTTTGTTGTCTTTATTATCTCTGTGTTACATCCGGTCAAATAAATCTTCCCTAGAATCCTCCCCTCCCAAATTGAGACACACTCATGAAGTTTTAGGGACATTTTGAGCAAAATCAACACACACTGCTCCCCGGGCACCTTTAATGGCTGCCCACTGCCCACTGGGTTAAATGCAGACGTGTCACGACTGCATTTAAAAAAGGAACAATTCAGGCCTGTAAACGTGACTCGGAGGCCGAAAAAAATTTAAAGAAAGGAGAGAACATAAACTTGCCCGCAGGTGTGTGGAGATTGCCTGAACTCAAAATACCAAACCGAAACTGAAGTTCGTGCTCAGAGTCCACGAAAAGGCTGGCTCCCTGGCGTGGTCCCGCATGCCGGCCCCGGACCCTCGGCCTGGCTCCCAGGCGTGGTCCCGCATGCCGGCCCCGGACCCTCGGCCTGGCTCCCAGGCGTGGTCCAGCATGGCGGCTCCGGACCCTCGGCCTGGCTCCCAGGCGTGGTCCCGCATGCCGGCCCCGGACCCTCGGCCTGGCTCCCAGGCGTGGTCCAGCATGGCGGCTCCGGACCCTCGGCCTGGCTCCCAGGCGTGGTCCCGCATGCCGGCCCCGGACCCTCGGCCTGGCTCCCTGGCGTGGTCCCGCATGCCGGCCCCGGACCCTCGGCCTGGCTCCCAGGCGTGGTCCCGCATGCCGGCCCCGGACCCTCGGCCTGGCTCCCAGGCGTGGTCCAGCATGGCGGCTCCGGACCCTCAGCCTGGCTCCCAGGCGTGGTCCCGCATGCCGGCCCCGGACCCTCGGCCTGGCTCCCAGGCGTGGTCCAGCATGGCGGCTCCGGACACTCGGCCTGGCTCCCAGGCGTGGTCCCGCATGCCGGCCCCGGACCCTCGGCCTGGCTCCCAGGCGTGGTCCAGCATGGCGGCTCCGGACCCTCGGCCTGGCTCCCAGGCGTGGTCCAGCATGGCGGCTCCGGACACTCGGCCTGGCTCCCAGGCGTGGTCCCGCATGCCGGCCCCGGACCCTCGGCCTGGCTCCCAGGCGTGGTCCAGCATGGCGGCTCCGGACCCTCGGCCTGGCTCCCAGGCGTGGTCCAGCATGGCGGCTCCGGACACTCGGCCTGGCTCCCCGGCGTGGTCCCGCATGCCGGCCCCGGACCCTCGGCCTGGCTCCCCGGCGTGGTCCCGCATGCCGGCCCCGGACCCTCGGCCTGGCTCCCAGGCGTGGTCCCGCATGCCGGCCCCAGACCCTCGGCCTGGCTCCCAGGCGTGGTCCAGCATGGCGGCTCCGGACACTCGGCCTGGCTCCCAGGCGTGGTCCCGCATGCCGGCCCTGGACCCTCGGCCTGGCTCCCAGGCTTTTATTTGCTGTCCGGATTGGGCTCAGGTGATGAGCCCAGCTGCAGTCAAACCTGACAGCCGGTCTGTGGTTGATGTGAGCCTGCAAATGGTGGCAGTGAAGGGTTTGTGATGATTTGTACAATAGGAATGAAAAAAAAGTCCTACAGTTGTATGGTTGGAGAAGTCCAGAATGTAGTCCAGTGTCATGGTCTACATTACATGTCCATTATGGTGTTACTGGTCCATTTGAAGATCCCTGAAGCTGTTGATGTTGATGAAGGTGTTATGTGCAATTAAAGGTTGTAAAAAAATTGGAAATCTGTAATATAGTGCTCTAGTTTCCAAAGTATTACGGTATGTATAGCTACTTTGCTATCATTTGGAAAACATGAACTGTCACAACCATGGTGGCATGACGAGGCAGGTGAATGGAGATCGAGTACTTCGAGCAGCGGAGAGAAAATACAAGAAATATCAACTTGACTCAGACCTACTGTATTACCAGAATCTTCTGCTTAAATTCTCCACTAACCTCACTGCTGCTAAAACTTCTTTCTACAAAGCAAAAATAGAAGCCTCTGCCCACAACCCTCAAAAACTCCACAACATCTTCTCAACTCAACCCTCCGACTCCCCCTGCCCCATCTTCCCTAACTGCTGATGATTTTGCCAACTTCTTCACAGGGAAGATAGAAAAAAACTGTGAGACATTCTCCACCACCAATCCTACTCTACCCTCTGAAAACCCTACAACTACTCTAAATCAATTTTCTAAGCTCACATCTGATGAAATCATTCAGATTATATCTACAGGCAACCCAACCACCTGTCTACTAGATCCAATCCCTTCTGCAATGTTTCAAATTGCAATGTTTCAAATCTCCCCTGACCTCATCCCTTTCATTTCTTATATCATAAACAGCTCAATCTCATCTGTACCATCTGCCTTTAAAACAGCCAGGGTTCTTCCAATCCTAAAGAAACCCACTGCTGATCCTACAGACATCAACAACTACAGATCAGTTTCCTTCCTCTCATTTCTATCCAAAATCCTTGAGCGCTGTGTCTACAATCAGCTATCACTTCATCTGTCACAGAACAACCTCCTGGATCCTAACCAGTCTGGCTTCAGAACAACTCATTCTACTGAGACTGCCCTTCTGGCTGTAACCGAGCAGCTACATGCGGCCAGATTGGCAAAACTGTAAAACCCGCCTATCAGCCCAATAACGGAACCTGATACGACGGTGAAGGGTTTAACGTGTATGACGTTTTTTGACGCAAAATAAAATAACGAATCTACAAAACTAATTTATTTATCAACCGGATAAATAGTCTTAGATCTGTATAATCTGACTCCAATATAACTACCAAGACTATTCACTTTAGATGGGTAGTTGGAATGAAGAGGACAATAGGAACTGAATAATTTATAAAGTCAGGGAGAACTAAAGACTCTGCAAATTTGCATTGACTTAACGAATCTTGATCAGCAAAACAGTGGCCAGTTAATAGATCAAGTATAATTAATAAAATAACTTTCTACCATGCGGATTTGCACCGACTGATAGGCTGATCACACCAGGGGTAGGAGAAAAGGAACTCTCTACGGTTCACATAAAATACCTACTTACGTGCTATAGGATCAAGAAGTTCTTTAAACATACATAAATCTGGCGTGTTGCCATACGATCAGAAAGTTCCCCCTATAACCAACAACTTTAGTTGACAGAATATTCTATAACAAGACTGGAGATTAAGGATATCAATAGTTACATTTATTATGATACATAATCTTCACAGTTCTACAGATATAGTAAATGCAGTTCCTTAATTGTCCAAAACAAAATAGAATGAAAATCAATCCAACATACCCAACAGATGTTACACACAGCTTTGGATTAAAGAACAGGTAGCAGAGCTCTTAAAACCATCGCATGTGTGGGAGAACCTGAATGCAGTAACTCCTAGAACGGCATGTCACCTTCCCTTTTGTATCCTCGATCTGGGTCACTTTGGGGGGGTCACTATACGACCCCCTCAAGTGTTGGAGATCTTTGATGTTGTTTATGATTTGGTTTTAGTAATAACATATTTGTTGTATCTTATATCTGTTTAATTTATGTGACAGGGGACATTGAGCCAATGAAAATCAATCTAAACACGCATGTATTGTCATGATACCTCCATATATATATTGTACTCAAATTAAACACTCAAGGAACCTTTCTGCTTCCCCCAGAGGTGAGAGGGGCTTTCCCGCCATCCTCAGGATGATGAATCTGTGGGAGAGATCTCATCCACCCGTTCTCGTGACCATTTGGTAATAATTGTCCGTGGGGGTCAATCTTTGATCTTGTGACCATTTGGTAGAGAATAGTCTGTGGGATCGATTACGTTTCCTGGTTCCCGTGGTTTTTCTGAGGTGTCAGGATGTCCCCTGCTGGGACAGGCCTGGTCCTGCCGGGAACCTTACAAAACCGTCATCTGTGCTTATTCTCCTCGACTTCTCTGCAGCATTTGACACCGTCAACCACAAGACTCTCTTGTCAATCCTGAAGAGGCTTGGAATTCGGGGCTCAGCATGGCAGTGGTATGCTTCCTACCTTGATGAGCGATCTTACCAAGTGACTTGGAAAGGATCCACCTCTACCTCACGTAGACTCTCCACTGGTGTCCCTCGAGGCTCGGTGCTAGGTCCTCTCCTTTTCTCCCTCTACACGAGATCACTTGATGAGGTCATTTCCTCACATGGATTATCCTACCACTGCTATGCTGACGACACACAACTTGTCTTCTCTTTTCCTCCCTCAGATCTACATGCTGCTTCCAAAATCTCTGCATGTCTAACCGACATCTCGTCTTGGGTGGCAGCCCATCACCTCCAACTCAATCCCACCAAAACTGAACTAATATTCATTCCAGCCGATTCTTCACCACATCAGGATCTTGCTATTTACCTGGACAACTCACAGCTCTCTCCTTCTACAACAGCCCGCAACCTTACAATAGACAACAACAATAGACAACCAACTCTCCTTCTCAACTCACATCAGCAATCTTTCCTGCTCATGTAGATTCCTTCTCTACAATATCAGACAAATCCGCCCTTATCTGTCAACCCAGGCCACCCAGTTCCTGGTTCAGTCCTTAGTAATCTCAAGACTGGACTACTGCAACTCCCTTCTAGCTGGTCTACCTCTATGCACCATCCGACCTCTACAACTCATACAAAATGCAGCAGCATCACTGATCTTCAACCTTCCCAAGTTCTCCAGACCACCCCTCTGCTACGTTCCCTCCACTGGTTCCCAGTAGTTGTACGCATCAGATTCAAGATACTGATGCTGGCCTACAAAGCCAAACATGGAGTAGCACCATCCTACCTCACAGCCCTTATTACACCTCGCACTGCACCTCGTATACTCCGAGCCTCCAGTACTGCTCGCCTGGTCCCTTCATCTCTGAAGGTAAAAGGAAGACGCTCATCTAGACTCTTCTCCGTCTTGGCCCCTCGGTGGTGCATATGAATGATGAATGATGGCTGGTCCAGTATTCACAATGGACGAGCGGCGGTAGTCCTGCGCAGACGGCTTCAGGCCACTGTGGTTCCGGCACCTCGTCCGCAGGCGCCTTGTCCCTGGCCAAATTTGGCTTCATTTTCCACAGGGTTCCAACCCCTGCCTCTCAGTCCCATGTCTAGTGGTGCTGAAGGTGATAAGCTGCCATTCAGCGGGGCGAGCCAGAAATTGACTGGCACGGCGGGCATCTGCGGACAGTGGACCAGGTGCAGGTACCACACTGGCCTGAAGCTGTCTGCGCAGGACTACTGCCGCTCGTCCATCATGAATAACAACAACAACTACATTTATTTCTTATATAGCCCAAAATCACATACAGTACATCTCAATGGGCTTTGATAGGCCCCACACTTGACCCTTCTGCACACAAAGAAAAACTCCACACAAAAAGTCTCTAGAAGAGAGAAAAAAAGAAAGTACCAGTTCCAGTAGTGACCCCGCACCCATTGATCGAAGGGGGCGTGGCGGGTCATAAAGAACTAAAAGTTCACTCAGGTACTGCGGGGCGAGACCACTTAGAGCTTTATAGGTCAAAAGTAGGATTTTGTAGTCAATCCTAAATTTGATGGGTAACCAGTGCAGTGATTGTAAGACTGGGGTGATGTGGTCAATGATGACACCTAGATCCTTCAATACTTGGTGAAATAGAAAGGCTATCCAGGGTTATGATGTAGTCAGCCACCTTGAGGCCCAAGTACAAGAGCTTCTGTTTTGTCAGGGTTTAACAGGAGAAAGTTGATGAGCATCCACTGTCTAATGTCCTTCAGACAATTCTCTATATTGTTCAGCTGCTGCCTCTGATCTGGCAATGCTGACAGATACAGCTGTGTGTCATCAGTGTAGCAATGAAAGCTAATACCGTGTTTTCGGATGACGTCACCTAAAGGTAACATGTATAGGGAAAATAGTAACGGGCCTAGGACAGAACCTTGTGGAACACCAAACTCTACTTTACTATGTGAAGACGAAACACCATTGATGTCCACAATGATCTGAACTATTCAAGGGCTGTTCCCTTAATCCCAATAACATTCTCTAACCTGGCAAGGAGAATAGCGTGATCGATAGTGTGGATGATGAATACCGGACCAGTCATCATTCATTTACCATTCATCTCAGCTGTTCATCTTCTCTTCTCATCTCGTCTCATCTCGACTTGACTAATCTCATTATCCACTCTATTCATAAAGACTCAGTGTATGGACTACCTTCCCTCCTACGTGGACCGCTTTGGCGGGCACGGCAGTGTGTCGTGCCTAGGAGGGGGGTACTGTCATGACCTGGTCCGGAAGGGGTTACTCCGGTCCGGGATCACGATAGTCCTGTGTAATGTTCCCTAATCGGAAATGGCACAGTAAAAACACTGTTTGACTGTCATTGCCGGGCCTAATTTGTTTAGGGCCAATTACAGCTCTTATTTACTCCAAATAGTCTGCGGTGAAAAACAAGGTGAAAAAAAACCTAAGACTTTTTTTTGCAAAAAAAAGTAATGAATCATTTTATTCTTGTAAAGTGTGTATGTGGGAAGGAACTGGGGTTTGGGGGTGTCACAGGCAGGGGCAGCTTCAGGCAGCTTCAGTGGTTGGGAACCACTGTTGTAGAATTTTATAAGATGTGCACAAATAGTTATAATAAATTCAACTGAAATGCTGAAAAAAATTAATCTGACACAATGATGTGTTAAAAAATAAAACTTTATTTTTTACATTGCCTGACATATTTTATGAGACATGTAAAAAAAAGATAGGAAAAACACACTTATTCAGCGGCATCCTTGCCCTAAACAACAAAAAAAAAACGATTAATCAACCTGTATAGTTCATTACTCACAGTCACAGTCAACATATTTCAGCTAAATTTCTTTACCTTGCCAGAGTCCCGGCTCTTGGCCCTCAGCTTGTTGACCTGGGACTCTGCAATGTCAGCACGCTCCTCAGCCTCCTCCAGCTCATGCTGCACCTTCCTGAACTTGGACAAGTGGGAATTGGCTTGTTCCTCCTGGAAATAGAATTCACTTGTTTAATTTTGATTTAAAAAGACATGAAATATATGAAAGTAAATCTTGACTTACAGCTTCCTCAGCCTGCCTCTTGTAGGCCTTGACCTTCAGCTGCAGTTTGTCAACCAGATCCTGCAGTCTGTTGATGTTCTTCTTATCCTCTTCAGTCTAGAAGAAATATGAAACTTGGTTAACTGGTTTCTGGTGTGATTAAATGTGTTCCATGTGAATAAAGTCCATGTGTGGATTTCATACCTGATAAGTGAGCTCCTTCACTCTCCTCTCATATTTGCGGACTCCCTTAACAGCATCTACTCCACGTCTCTGTTCAGCTTCAACCTCACCTTCCAGCTCACGTACCTTCAGAGAATGAACTGAAACAGTTACCTCTGCTTCTGAGGACATGTTGGTGTCACATTCAGGTGATCCTTAAATCAGCAGCTCACCCTTGACTCCAGTTTCTGCAGTTGTTTCTTGCCACCCTTCATGGCCAGATTCTCAGCCTCATCCAGGCGGTGCTGCAGGTCCTTTACTGTGACCTCCAGGTTCTTCTTCATCCTCTCCAGATGAGCACTGGTGTCCTGCTCCTTCTTCAGCTCCTCAGCCATCATGGCAGCCTGGAAGATTAGGATAAGTACATTTTTTACTAAAGTTGAAATTGAAATCATATTTTAAAAATACAAAAGATTATGTCCTACATCAGTGATGGCTTTCTTGGCCTTCTCCTCAGCATTCCTGGCTTCCTGAACTGTGTCCTCCACTTCACTCTGGATCTGAACCAGATCACCTTCCAGCTTCTTCTTGGTGTTCAAAAGGCTGGTGTTCTAGGACCACACATTTGGAGACATGGAATGTTAGTTGATCATTCTAGATTCTGACATGTGGTTTGCCACAACTTGAAACCAAGAAAGTACCTGAGAGTGAAGAAGTCCAACACGCTCACTGGCATCAACCAGCTCCTGCTCAGCCACTTTGCGGCCTCTCTCTGTCTGTTCCAGAGCAGCTCTCAGCTCTTCGATCTCAGCCAGCATCAGGGTGTTCCTGCGATCAACCATGGCAACCTGTTCCTTCATGTCCTCCTGTCCTCTGACAGCATCATCAAGCTGCAGCTGAGCATCCTGATATGTAGAACACCAGAATGTGAAGCTTCTGCAGACATTTTAAATATACTCTGGAAACAATGATGAAGTTTACATACCTTGAGCTGTCCCTGCAGATTCCTGAGCTGTTTCTGTGCCTCAGAAGCCTGGCGATTAGCGTGGCTCAACTGAATCTCCATCTCATTGAGGTCTCCCTCCATCTTCTTCTTGATTCTGAGGGCATCATTCCTGCTCCTGACCTCAGAGTCCAGAGTGCTCTGCATGGAGTCAATGACCCTCTGGCTGTTCCTCTTAATCTGCTCCATCTCCTCATCCTTCTCTGCCAGCTTCCTGTCAACTTCACCCTTGACCTGGTTCAACTCCAGCTGGACACGGAGAATCTTGGCTTCCTCATGCTCAAGGGTTCCCTGTTAAGCCAACCATGAAGTAATATGTGGGCAAATGCAGCATATTCATCTGGAAAGACACATTTATGCATTGTGGTAGAAGTTTACCTCAGCTTCCTCAAGGGCAGTCTGGATCTCTGACTTCTCAGTCTCCACGGCCTTCTTTGCTTTCTCCAGCTCATGAATGCTCTTGCCAGTCTCACCAATCTGTTCAGTCAGGTCAGCAATCTCCTCTGTTGAAGACATTATGAAACGGTTTAGAAAGCAGGTAGAAGTAAAATACCAATAAGGGAGTAAAAAAGTCACATTTTTAACTTACGCTGCAGATTCTTATTTTCTCTCTTCAGAGTCTCCAGTTGATCCAGAGCCTCCTCATAAGAGTTCTTCATCTTGAACAGCTCAGTGCTCAGAGAGCGAGCCTCCTTCTGGGCACCCTCCAGCTCTGCCTGGCCCTCCTCATATTTCTGCTTCCATTCTGCCAGAACCTGTATTAAATAACAATTAAGAGCAGATTTTCACCAATTGCTCCATAATCTGGAATGCTGATGACTGTCTTATTACAGAAACCAAAATGAAATCCATTACCTTGTCAAAGTTTCTCTGCTTCTTGTCAAGGTTGGCAGCCAGGGCGTTGGCCCTCTCAACATCAATCATGAGGTCCTCCACCTCACCCTGGAGTCTCTGCTTGGTCTTCTCCAGAGAGGCACACTTGGAGTTCACAGCCTCGATCTGCTCCTCAGCCTCCTGGAGACGCTGGGCCAGCTTCTTCCTGGTGAATGAGTGTAGATTTGAGTATAGACTTCAAGTGCAAATATTCTTCAAATTAAAATCTTTTCCTCTGTCTGCTTCATACTTGGATTCCTCAAGCTCCTCAGTGCGCTGGATGGCATCAGTTTCATATTTGGTTCTCCACTGAGCAACTTCGCTGTTGGCCTTGGACATTCCACGCTGCAGCTCAGCCTTTGCTTCCTGCTCCTCCTCAAACTGCTCCCTGAGAAGGTCACAGTCGTGGCGGGCAGACTGCACAGCATGAGCCAGGGCATTCTTGGCCTGTAAAAATAGGAAGATGTAATGTTCCATAATCTGGCATAATCTTAAATATTCCTCTGCTAGTGAAATATTCATCCTTTTCTTTACAGCAGTACATTACCTTGACTTCCTCCTCAGTCTGCCTCTTCAGCTCTTCAATTTGTTGAGTGAAGGCCTGTTTGCCCCTCGTCAGCTGAGAAACAAGAGCCTCTTTCTCTTCAAGTTGACGGCCAAACTCACCTGGTTTAAAAGAAGTGAATTAGTATGAATGTGTAGATTCACCATGAATCAGGGTAAACTAAGACATAACAATATTTTTACACTCACCATTTTCAGTCTGAAGTCTTGCTTTTTGGGCACTGAGGTCATTGAGCTGACGAAGGTTCTCATCGTTCTTAGACTTAATTTCACTAAGTTGGTCCTCAAGAGTACGGCACATCTTCTCAAGATTTGCCTGGTAGTGTCATGTGAAGAAGAAAATATAATTTCTCTGTTAATGATGTTTTTGATGAGAACTGTAACGGTGTAAAAGGAGTAAGTACATTTTCCAACCTTAGCTTTAGCAACAGCCTCCATGTTGCTGGAGAGATCATCAATCTCCATCTTGAATTCACTCTTCTCCTTCTCAAGCTTCTGCTTGACACGCTGGAGGTTGTCGATCTGCTCTCCCAGCTCTGCCACGCTGTCGGCCTGCTTCTTGCGCAGAGCTGCCGCGGTGGCTTCATGCTGCAGGGTGGCCTCCTCAAGGTCACGGCGCAGCTTCTGGAACTCAGCCTCACGCTTCTTGTTCATCTCGATTTGAGCAGCAGTGGCTCCACCAGCCTCCTCAAGCCTCTCACTGATCTCCTCAAGTTCCCTGGAGAGATCAGCTCTCTGCTTCTCAACCTTGGCACGAGCAGCACGCTCAGCCTCAATTTCTTCTTCCAGTTCTTCAATGCGAGCCTGAAAACGCAGTCAGCATAAATTAGATAGAATCCAAATCAGAAATTATTCTAAAACTCTATCAACATTACATTACCTGAAGCTCCTTGATCTTCTTCTGAAGCTGAGCACCCAAAGATTGCTCATCTTCAATCTTGCTCAGAAGTTGGCTTGTTTCAAAGTCCTTCCTGGGAGAAGCATTTCAAAGAAGTTTAACAAAATGATACTCTTTACTTGTTAGATTAATGTAGAGATAAATGTTGACATTTCCATACTTCTTCAGCTTCTCCTCAGACTGCTGCTTGTCATTTTCAAGGTCCATGATGGATTCCTGGGCCAGCTTCAGGTCACCCTCAAGCTTTCTCTTGGCTCTCTCAAGGTCCATTCGGAGCTTCTTTTCTTGCTCCAGGGAACCTTCAAGCTGAATAAATATGAAATGTGTTGTTTATTCATGTAATTGGAATTGTATTTGTAAAAAGTTTGTAATTCATGACAACTCACATCATCCACTTGCTGTTCAAGCTTGGTCTTGGCTTTGGTCAGAGTGTTGACTTTGTCCTCCTCTGCCTGGAGATCATCCAGAGTCTGCTGATGAGATTCCTGGAGGGCTTTCTTCTCCTTTGTGAGCTTAGCAATGCTCTCATCCTGAGAGGCCATCTCCTCAGTCAGGTTCTTCACCTGCACACAGAAGGAAATAACAGGTAAATACAGACTAGGCTCAATAATTATGGATCGTACGTTTCTGTAAACCTTTAACAACCACAAACCTTGTTCTCTGTGGCGTGTTTCTCTTTCTCCACTTTAGCCAAGGTCAGTTCCAAGTCATCAATGTCCTTCTTCAGCTCAGAGCACTCATCTTCAAGTTTCCTCTTCTTAGCAGTCAGCTCAGCATTGATCTCCTCCTCATCCTCCAGCCTCTCGGTGGTCTCCTTGAGTTTAGCCTCAAGCTGGATCTTACTCTTAATGAGTCCTTCACATCTCTCTTCTGCATCTGAGAGGTTCTCAGATTCCTAGGTGAACCATGGACATGAGCAGGCTTAAGAATGAGATCTTTACTCGTATTGATCAATTTATTCCATTTGGTCAGTGTTACTTACAGATGCCACTTGCAGCTGCAGGTCATTCTTTTCCTGGAGCAGTGCCACCATCTTCTCCTCAAGCTCTTTTTTCTTGGCTTCTGCCTTTGCCAGATCTTCTTTGCACTTGGTGTAATCTTCCTTCATGTTGGCCAGCTCCTTCTCAGTCTCAGCACTCTTCAGGAGGGGCTTGATCTTGTAGTACACTTTCATCCATGGCCAGTGTTTGACATTCATGAATGAGCGGACGTTGTACTGGATGGTGTAGATGGATTCTCTGTGTGATAAGAAACAGGTTTTCATCTATAACCGTTAATTATATGTGTAATAGGCAGATCCTGTCTGTTAGATTTATATAAATCCATGTTACAAACCTCCTCTCTGTCATCTTAACATATTCCTTCCTCATGAGGTATCCACGGCAGAGGGCCTGAGTCATTGTGACCAAGGAAGCAAGTTTCTCATCTCGCATCTCCTCAAGAGTACCCAGGAGACCAGCCTTGAAGAACACCTGTGCACAATGTGAACATGAGTTACTTTGTGAGATACTTTCATTGTATAAGTAAAAAAAAGTCGCTAAGAAGGAGTTATCACCTTAGTGTGTCCAAACTTGTACTGAGTATGATCAACATCAATTGACCCCAAGAGTTTCTCAGAGGCTTTTTTGTTGTCAATAAATTGACCTTCAGGGATAACACTGGCATTCAGCACTTTGTATCTGAAATACAGAGAATATAGTTAGAATAGATTGTTCTTCAGAGACATGATATGAAATATATAACCATGTGAAGATCTTATGCACCTCTGCTTGAAGTCACCATAGAGGATTCTGCTTGGGAATCCCTTTCTGCAGATTCTGATACCCTCCAGGACACCATTACACCTCAGCTGGTGGATAACCAGGAAGTTCTCCATCAGACCTAGTACATAACATGCATTAGTGAACTGACACCCATGATCAAATATATTTTGTTGTGTATGTGTTTTGTTTCTGAATTTGGTTAAATGATTCTGTTACACTTAGTCAGTATAAGACAAGACATGTAGAGAACACGTTTTTATATAAGAGTGAAGTAGTTCATATTTGTGTATAAATGTTTTTTTTTACCTGGAGTCTTAGACTCATTAGGAATCAAGCAACGCACAAAGTGGGGATGGGTGCTCCTGAGGTTGGTCATCAGCTTGCCCAAGTTCTCCTGTGGGTGTAGTTATTTCATTATCATTAATTCATCATAACTGTGTGAGGGGTTTCTGACTAAATCAATTAAATCCACTGACCCTGAACTGTGAGGACACCGTCTGCATGGAACCACCCTTCTTCTTGCCTCCCTTCTTGCCACCACCACTCTCTGCAAGACAAAATATATAAATATAAAACTGACACTTCAGTCTGAGAAGTTTGATCTGAGAAACAAATTATTTGCAACATAAAAATCTTTACCCTCAACTACAGCAGGGTAGAGGACAGGCAGCAGCTTCATTGAAGACTTCTGGTACAGCTGAAGAACAGACTCGTTCAGTGGATCCCTGTTCTTGTCCAGCCAGCCACTGATGTTGTAGTCCACAGTACCAGCGTAGTGGACCAGTGAGAAGTGGGCCTCAGCCTTGCCCTTGGCAGGCTTGGGCTTCTGGAAGGCGTTGTTCTTGCCAAGATGCTGGTCATACAGCTTGTTCTTGAAAGACGTGTCTGAGGCCTTGGGGAACATGCACTCCTCTTCAAGGATGGAGAAGATGCCCATGGGCTGTTTGCAGGTAAGGAGTTCATTAGAAATGAATGCACATACAATAGTTTTATGTGTTTCTACAGAGTAAAATGTGAAGGTACCTTCTCAATAAGTTCAATGCAAGCAGCCAAGTCCATGCCGAAGTCAATGAACTCCCAGTCAATTCCCTCCTTCTTGTACTCCTCTTGCTCCAGAACGAACATGTGGTGGTTGAAGAACTGTTGCAGTTTCTCATTGGTGAAGTTGATGCACAGCTGCTCCATGCTGTTGAACTGTTCAGAGAGACATTAATAACTGTTTAGTACTGTTTAGTGGTGAATAATATGTGTTTAGTAATACTTACATCAAAAATCTCAAAACCAGCAATATCCAGCACACCGATGAAGAACTGTCTTGGCTGCTTTGTATCCAGCATCTGGTTGATACGGATAACCATCCACAAGAACATCCTCTCATAGACGGACTTGGACAGGGCGCTCACAGAGTTCAAGACCTGAAACGAAGAATTGATGAAGTTGTGTTGAGTGTTTTGGAAAACCCATTTTGGTTAAATAAAGGATCATTTATAACATGTTACCTACCTGAGGAACAGTCTGTCCCTTTGTCACAAACTCATTTCCGACCTTCACTCTGGGGTAGCACAGAGCCTTCAGCATATCAGCTGAGTTCAGGCCCATAAGGTAGGCAATCTTGTCAGCCACTGCAAAAAACATATTAAATACACTGCTAGAGAACAACAAAGCGTGTAAAACCTTTTAATATATTCTCTATTTCCAACCTACCCTCTGTGCCATCAGGCTCAGCCTGCTCCTCACGCTGCTTCTGCTTGAACTTCATGTTACCATGATGGATCACAGCACCAGTCAGCTTGTAGATACCAGCTTTCTCTTCACCGCTGAAGCCCAAGATATCAATGGCAGTCTAAAACACAAATATTCAGGGAACATTTCAGAGAAAATATCAACAAATGTAAAAAATGTTTTTTTTTGTTCTGAATCTGAACTGTTACTCACATCTGTGGCAATCAGCTCAGCTTTGTCATCAATGCTGGCCACAGTGATCTGACCCTGGCTGATCATGGGGAAGTCATAGGGGTTTGTGGTGATGAGCGTCATTTCTGGTGGATAAAAATGTGTTACTTTCTTTAAGTAAACGGCATTGATACATTGAACAATTCTTCATGTTTTTCAAATTTACCAATCAGCTCAGGCTTTTCATTGGTCATCATCTGGTAGAAGATGTGGTAGCCTCTCTCATCTGGAAGCTGGAATGTCACTCTAGACTTCTCCAGCAGATCTATTTGTGGAGGAGGAGATTCATTTCATATATGCAGATTCACATTACGATATCTTTGGCATGAATTTGCCATTTCGTAGTACGTACAAGTCTCAATGTCAGCACTGGACAGTCTTCCAGTGGTGCCAAAGTGAATTCGGATGAATTTACCCTGTATGAGACATAAACACCATATCAGTATTACTCAAACATACTTACATTTAGAAATTAATTTCTATCTTTAACGTTACTTACAAAGCGAGAGGAGTTGTCATTCCTGACGGTTTTGGCATTACCATAAGCCTCCAGCAGTGGGTTGGCAGCAATAATCTGGTCTTCCAGAGATCCCTGCAAAGTATAAGAAGCCGATTTAATATTTGTTCCATAAAGTAAAACAAACAAGGATCTCAAGAGGTTAGATAGTTTACTGCAGAACCCGACCTGTATTTTGCCGGATGTTGCCTCCTTTTTCTTTTCACCACCAGCCACTGCAACAGTTGCAAAGTACTGGATGACACGCTTGGTGTTCACAGTCTTTCCAGCACCGGATTCTCCACTAGGTAATAAGAAGAGTTTAAGAGTGTTTTTAAGTAGAGTAACAACGATAGCTGTAATATTGCCATAATCACATGACATTAGTTCAGAAAAATGATGGTTTTAACACTTACGTAATCAGGACAGACTGGTTCTCTCTATCTGCAGGATGTACATAATATTGTATTTAATTTTGAACTATATTTCTGAAATTGCTTACTTGCATACTATAATAATAGTTACATAATCACAATAATGAACTTGTGATATGCAAATAAAACAATTAAATTAATTTAGTAAATTCAAGTTAATCATCCTTAGAGACGAGGTAGTACATATTGTATTTCATGAATCCTCAAAATGGAAGTCATATTGAAAGTCTCACCAGTAAGCATGGACTGATAGGCGTTGTCAGAGACAGAGAAGATGTGGGGTGGGGCTTCCATGCGCTTTTTGCCTCTGTAGGCAGACACCACCTCTGGGTCGTACACGGGGAGCCACTTGTAGGGGTTCACAGTTGCACAGAACAGGCCAGAGTAGGTCTGCAGGAAGACAGCAATGCGTTACAAAGGAGAACCATTGGAAAGTTGTCATTTTAAAGAGCTTTTTATTGCTTACGTAGATCATCCATGCTGCATAACGCTCTTTGAGGTTATACAACACAGAGGCTTCATTAAGGTGGGTCATCATGGCCATGTCCTCAATTTTGTCGTACTTGGGGGGATTCATTGGGGTGACATCGTCCTCCTTAACAGTCTTTTCCTGATATCATTTTGACAACATAATTGAATTGGAAGTTTCTATAACAGTGAATTGGACAAAAAACAAGACCTGAGTCTTGTAAAAAGTATTACCTCTTTTGTTGTAAGAACTTCAACTGTGACTTTGCCACCATCCCTCTTCTTGATTGTAGCTTTCAGGTAGAGCTCCTTATCATCAACCACAAAGCAAGCGCTCTTGGCATCGAAGGGCTTGTTCTGAGCCTCGATTCTCTCCTTCTCAGGCTTACGGAGATAAATGGCAGCCTTGCCAAAAATGGCCATCTCCGCGTCCGTACTCATGGTGGCAGCTTACTGAAAGTGTCATTGCAGATTTATTACAAAGAAAATGTATTACATTACTAACTTTATAATAAATGTTACTGTCACTTTGGAAAGTCAAATATTTAAATTCTCGCCAAATTTCTATAGAAATCGAACGAGAATTGCTGGTGTCTTCCTCTTGTAAGTCGCTTTGGATAAATAAAGTAAAGTAAAGTAAAGTAAAGCTCTTGCACACAGATAAATAACTTGTGTGCACAAGCATTGGCAGTGAATCCCAGCTTTAGCCTCTCCTTTATCAATAAGTCTGAATTCCATCCAGCATCTCCATAATGGGAATCATTCTCACTTGCAAATGTTATTTACATTTACATACTTGACTATGCAATTTATAACAGTTTTTTGGGATCTTACTAAATAAGGCCCTTAAAATACTGAATACTGATTGAATTACAGTATTTTAAATGAAATTACTCATACACTGCTCAGCTTCTGTCTTACCTTCTTTTCACCCCAAGACAGAAATGTATTCCCAGGACACTGTAAGATATTTTGATATGGACATTTGTAATATTGTATAAATAACATTATTCCTACTTTTCTGAATGTAAAAATCACAGATCAACTAAAATGCATCTTACCTCAATGACGCTGGTCTTCTGCACCACTGTGTATGCTCCTCTCCTCCTGCCCTTTTATATTGCTTTTGCTTTGCCAGCCAAGCAAAAGTTATATATGGACATCACAATTCCAATATGGCCTGAATGAGAATCACTTAAAAACATTTGTCGCTGGCACTCAGTTCTGACGTGGTTTCCAGTTACCAGTTTGTGATTTATGCATTTTTGCTAAAACATTTTTTGTTTCAAACTGTAAGAACTGTCTTAACTATCCTTTATAGTTTATGGAAACTATTTCCCAATTTAAGTTTGTCTGTGAATACATTGTAATAAAGGATCATCTTATCTTATCTCTCATCTTATCTTACATATGGGGATTCATATGCAAAATCTTAAATCTTAAAATATTTAGGACAATATCATGCAATTAATATTACCTTACCAACCAAAGTCTTGTATATTACAATAATCTGTTATATTTTAAACAATTAGTTTCCATAGTGTAAAAAGAACCACTGTATATATTTTTTTAAATAAACTTAATAATATTGTGTTATAAAAAGCATTTACAGTATAATTTATATTTTCATGCTGTTTTAGATCGCTCTTGAAATAAAGTGTTACACATTGTAGGGACCTTTCAGAGAACTCCTCTCTTCAAATTAGGTGGAGCACAGAAGTTTCTATTCCCATCTACAAAAGGTCTGCTGGAAACTTAATGCCATAGCCCTTCCTAGCCATAAGCACGCACTGTGTCACAAATCTCAGTGCTGCATACTTGGACTTGGACCATGTAACACTTATTGCAACCAAGATTTTAAAAGAGTATTCAGTATTCATGTAATTAGTTTAATTTTGTCTTATCTACATCTTGTATTTGGCCATTAGACAGATTGGTTTAATCTCACACTTGTATTCGCAGCATCTTACATTCTAGACATTTTGCAGACTTTACATCCTGTAAAGACTTTGACGAGAGACCTGGGCGCAAATTATGCACGTGGGTGAGAGCTAACGTGCAGTCATAAAAATTGTTTTAAATATGCTGCTTGAGCAACAGTATCACCAGAGGCCACTTCTACTCAACTGTGGCAACAGGAGTAATGACAGCTGTTCTAATTGAATGCTAAAGCCTTTTTCCCGTGTTGTGTGGAGACTCCATTTGCCAGGTCACATTGCAGGGCAGAGTGCAGAAGAAATGCATGACCTGTGTAACATGGATTTCAACCACTTGGCAGGAGCATTTCCACAGATCCAAATATGTGCTTTAGCACAGAAGTAGACCACCACTGATGCAGAATTAGAACAGACCGTTAATCCAGTTTGTGTTCCAGTGACATGTTTAAGATATTTATGTAACCTCATCAAGCCACATGTGTCAGTCAACATAACTCATAGCAAAAGGAAATCCTATATAGAAATAAAGGTTTACATTGTAAATGGCCTTTGCTGTCTATAATCAAATGCTAGAAGTATTGCAAGGCCTAGATCCTTTTATGATTTCATAGAATAATGTAAACAAGTTTCTGTGTATGTAAAGAGAAATGTGCAGGAAGGGGAGGCAGAAGAGAGCAGATCTCTATATACTGACATAAACTGTGAGAAATATAAGATTTTATTTTAAACATTTGGCTGTTATGATTGATTGTTATTTAGTTGGTATACAGTGTGACACAGATATAGACTCTACAGCAAATGAAATTGGTGGAAAGGGTAATAATGGCATTAAAATACTGGTGTTACTAAAAAAAGTAATATTTTAGTATTGGACAATCAAACCAATTGCTCAAGTGAGTTCAAGTGATCTATATTGTAATTTCAGGTACATACATGTTAGACAGTACATAGTGAAACAAAACAATGTTTATCTGAAACATGGTGCTACATTAAACATTTAATCAAAGTTACATACTGACATAAAGTGCACGTGTGTGATCACAAGAGACTTTGTGTTCTTGACCCTCTCCAGACAAGACTCTGCAATTCTCAGTGGAGAATGGTCCCTCTGTTTTCTTCTGAAGTCCACAATCATCTGCCAGCTGAGTTTTCCTCTCATCTGCTGTGGTTAGACACACCACCTGATCACTGGAAGGAGGGTTGGATTTTTCAGTCATTAAGCAAAGCACCGTCCCCATTACATTTACATTTAAGGCATTTGGCAGACGCCCGTATCCAGGGCGACTTGCAACGTGCTTTCAAGTTACCATCGATGAAGAGATCAATTCTGGTTCACTAGGACCCCAACTATGAATACAATATTTTTATTCACTCTGTTGTAGTTTCTATACAAAAGTCAGACAAGAAGAAGGTTACAAGTTCATCTAAATATTCTCTAAAGAGGAAGGTCATGAGCTGTCGTTTGAAAATACTCAGTGACTGAGCTGTTCTGACCTTGAGGGGAAGTTCATTCCACCACTGAGGGGCAAAAGACGGAGAAGAGTCTAGATGAATGTTTTCCTTTTACCTTCAGAGATGGAGGGACCAGGCGAGCAGTACTGGAGGCTCGGAGAATACGAGGTGCAGTGCGAGGTGTACTAAGGGCAAATCCCCACACACTGCTCCCAGGGCGCCTGTCATGACTGACCACTGCTCACCAAGGGTGATGGGTTAAAAGCAGAGGACACATTTCGGTGGTAGTAGCCTAGCGGGTAACACACACCGTTGATAAAAGTTTGCAAACCCCCAATACTATGTGGACATGTGTCACATGATTCTTGGGGTCAGAATGTCATGCAGGCGGACAAAAAACACATTGAGGAGGTATTGTATTATGGGCCTTTGAGGCCTATACAAAGTCCAACCCTTTACACAGTTAAAGTCTGAACTTCATGTGCACTTTCAATAAGGTCAAACACGCACACCTGCAAGAAACTTGGGAGATAGGAGACGAACCAAGATAAGACTAGCAAGGGCAATAAATTATGGAGAGGCTTGGAATGCCCCCCAAAAAGACCCAATTGTAACAGCTGGGTGAACAATGCCTGATTGAGAGTTGTTCGAAGTTGCTCATAACCATTGCCAACTTCAAAGATTCTGCCTGGGCATTTGCAGACATGATAGTGGTGATCAGGAAATGGATGTCTTCAACATGGGAATCAACACGGCGCCTCAGAGCTACCATGTGGTGACTTATGAGTCCTGAGGAAACAGGATTCTGAGTGCAGACGAAAGGGATTCAGTCGGGATTTAATGCAGTCTGACAAAGGTATGGATTATAAAGTTACCGGCCACCCCGGAGTCCACAAAGGTGGTGGTGGAGACTGTGTGCTGGTTCCACTTCAGGATGAGAATGTGAGTCGGGATGTCGGTGTGGGGGAAGGAAGAGGCTCAGTTGATCGCACCTCTTCAATCAACTGGGTGACCCGTTTCCTGGATGGATGGATGGGGCAAGAGGAAGTGCAGTATACAGGCATACAGGCCCTCCTGAAATTGCCACTCTCTCTCCTGAATGGTGAGGGCCACCCGCCCAAGCTGCATGGGTTCCCCCCGGTTGTCTGGATGAGTTGCAGCGGGTCGGGGAGTCCGGTGCACAAGAGGCAGTTCTCGGATGAGCCAGCAAGTGGCGGTCGATGCGCAGAGCCAGTTGGATAAGGGCTTCATATGTCTCTGGCATCTCCCGGCTGACCATCTCACCGCAGATTCGCGAGGCCAGCCCTTCATAATAAATAATCCGGAGGAGTCTTGGCATTTCATGGTAAATTGGCTGACTGATGAGGAACGCTGCCGCAGATGGTAGAGGTGCGACGAGACGTCCTCCACGGATGGCAGAATGTGGTCTTCAGTTCTGCAACGAAGGCTGGATACGTCAGTAAAGTAAAGTGAATGTCACATGTGATATACAGCAGCACAGCACACGATGCACACAGTGAAATTTGTCCTCTGCATTTAACCCATCACCCTGAGTGAGCAGTGGGCAGCCATGACAGGCGCCCGGGGAGCAGTGTGTGGGGACGGTGCTTTGCTCAGTGGCACCTCAGTGGCACCTTGGCGGATCGGGATTCGAACCGGCAACCTTCTGATTGCGGGGCCGCTTCTTTAACCGCTAGGCCACCACTGCCCCCTTAGTCAGGGGTCTAAGGGTCTAAGAAACGCGACAATGGTGAGGAGAGGAGATACATCCACTGTTACACACACAAACAAACAAAGCATACAACAAAAACAGCATACGCAGGACAGACAACGAACATCATAATAGCCTAGACATAACCCGAACGGGAGCTTTACACAAAAGCACACTCAGCGCTTACACTGGTTCTTGGTCATGTTCCATTCCAGCCTCATGCACCAACTTTCTGAGCTCAAGTTCACGCTGACACTCCAGATGGCAAAAGATGAAGCTCCTGCACCATCTTGCGAGCCCATAATTATGGTATTCGCGTTCTGGTCAAACTCTCTGAATCGAGCCACTGTCACGTTTCTGCAATGAGCACTCACAGATTTTTACGTCAGCATTGGAGTAACTCGCCAAGAATGCCAGAAATGCTCAACAAGAGCACATCAGTAGGCAGTGCTGGGAAAAACTTTCCTATTAACCAACACGCTCCACAACTGAAGTAGAGTATCCTTCCGCCAAAAAACCTCACTACTGAGACTGAGCGAACACCACACGGCAATTCAAACAGCGTCTCTTTCAAACACTGTGCCAAACTAATGCAGAAGGAGCACTATCGAATTTGTCCACAAATGTTGTATACAACACAACACTTCCACAACACACAAAATGAATCTTGTGCTAACATTAGACCCACACCTGTGTACACAAACAGATCAAACTGCCCCCCCACACAAAACATGTGCGGCAAAAAAAAACCCTGAAAACAAAACGCTGAATACTGACAACCACCCCAGCTTACACAAACTCCTCTCCAGCAAATGTATACCTGAAGCCACAAACACAGCAGCAAAATTGTAAATCCGGTCCTAAACCTGCCTAACATCTTAACCTACCTGATCTTCGGAGGGTACCGATTGGAGGCAACTTTGAATGCCGGACGTCACCCTGGTCAGACTCAAGCAGAGGCTGCCCGTGTGACAGCGTACCCCCACCCGGAGTAGCTCCAAAAAAGCAAAGTAACAAAAGTGGTGCTCTGCAGGGAGGACATTGCCACAGCAAAGACCCCAAGAGACACCCTAATTTACCAGATATACAATTCTGATCACAAACACCAAACCAGGAGAAAACATCCTTGACGAGCCCCCATTTTTCAGCCTAAAGGAGAAGGTTGATCCAGCGGGGATAACTCAAGCACGCACAAGTTAACAAAAAGGGCACCTAAAGCTAAAAGGCTAACACAGGCTAACAACAAAGAGTCTATCACACAAAGCAACAAGACAGACAAATGAGATCCCCAATGGAGCTCCTTGCAGATCTCTGTGGACCCTGGGGACCTCCCAAAAGAGTAAGGGCCTAGCTGACCCTGGGGACCTCCTGAACCTCCAAAACTCTTTATATAGGTGGTGGTGACCAATAGGCAAATTGTAGGTGGAGCTGGTAGGCTTCAACTCCTCCCACGAACTCAACCTAAGATAGACAGGACACAAAAACGCAGCCAGACACACGGAACATGTGGGAGCGTACATCCCGGGACATAACAGTCAGCAACGCAGAAGTGGGGGCATTAATCTGCATTCCGCTGCCCATTCCGCAGCAGGGTTGGTCAGCAGTGAGATCTGCAACCGGGAAGTGAAGTAGCTGCAACTCAAAGATGAGAGACAATGTGGTTAGAAGCACCTCGCCAATCCCCTCGGTACCGCTTCAGCGCTCCAGGAGAGCCAGACTGGGATCCGTACAATGTTGCAGGTGGTGAGGGTGGTCTGCTGGACCACTTGATCACATAACGCGACAAATTCCACGGGGATAACAGATGGCTCTGTCATTCTGTCATGGTACCAGCGCGGGATAGGAACGTGAGCGCGGGTTGGGAGAAACCCCGGTGCGATTGGACGCAAGGATGCAGATAAGTTTCCTCTGGTTTAATATGCGAACGAGAGCTGCAAACCCACATAAATGTTGTCATTTGCGTTCTAGGTTCAATTGGGGAAGGGACAGGATGAGAGGGAAGAGTTGAGAGGTGAGAAGATGAGCAGGATCATTCTTATGGGTTTGAGAACCCATCACCACTGAAGAGGGTGGAGCCGTAGGCTTATTGATGACCTCTGGAAGAGGAACAACTTTCCCTCCAGCCGAAACGCCAGGCATAAACTGGCTGACTACACAATAACCCTGGATAGCCTTTCTATCTCACCGAGTATTGAAGTGAACGATCTAGGTGTCATCATTGATGCAGGTCTCTCATTCAATTTGCACGTAGATAATGTTACTAGGATAGCATTCTTTCACCTTAGAAATATTGCAAAAATAAGAAATATAATTTCAATGCATTACATCAAGGTTAGATTACTGCAATGCATTACTGTCTGGATGCTCTAGTAGGTGCATGAGTAAACTCCAGCTAATTCAGAATGCTGCAGCCAGAGTTCTAACTAGAACCAGGAAATTTGACCACATCACCCCAGTCTTACAATCACTGCACTGGTTACCCATCAAATTTAGGATTGACTACAAAATCCTACTTTTGACATATAAAGCTCTGAATGGTCTCGCCCCACAGTACCTGAGTGAACTTTTAGTTCTTTACGAACTGCCACGCCCCCTTCGACAACTGCTAAACAAGGACATACCATGAAACAAACCAGAGGGTCACCACAGACACCACCACCATTACAACTACAGCTTCAGGGATCTTCAAATGGACCAGTAACATCATTATGGACACATAATCTAGACCATGACACTGGACTACATTCTGGACTTCTCCAACCCTACAACTGTAGAACTTATTATATTGTACAAATCATCACCAGCCCTGCACTGACATCATTTGCAGGCTCACTCTACCCTGGAAGGGGGTCCCTCTCTGTATCACTCCTTCCCAAGGTTTCTTCCATTCTTTTTTCTCTCTCCTAGAGTTTTTGTGTGTGGAGTTTTTCCTTGTGTGCAGAAGGGTCAAGTGTGAGGGGTTGTCAACTGTAGGGCCTGTCAAAGCCCATTGAGACATATTGTATGTGAGTTTGGGCTATATAAGAAATAAATGTTGTTGTTGTTGATTTAGGGTTAAGTGTCTTGCTCAGGGACACAATGGTAGTAGGTGGGATTTGAACCTGGTTCTTCTGGTTCATAGGCTACTACCACCCTGCATTGACACTTTCTAAATATTTTAAATTATTATAAACATGGTTTCTGCAGGTTTAAGGAAGCCACATTTAATGACAGTTTGATAAAATTTAAGACCCTAAATTCATAAAACTGCAAATAACATGTGACCGCTTTACAAATAGTTCTGTCCAAACACTTATTGGAACTGAAAGTGCTAAAATATAATTGCTCTACAGAGTATGAAAGTGCATATATTTCACAACAAAGAACATTACAGTACTAACAAATTCTGTGAACTGTAAATGTAATAATTATGTTCTTCAGTCTTTGTCTCCAGCTCAGCTTCCACTTGTTCTAATTCACACATTTTTTCTTTGTATCTCTTCCGCAGTATGTTTGGTCTTGTGATGAGTTGGGCCATCAAGGCTCCGCTTTTCCCTTCAGCTTCTTCTGCAAGTTGATCGGCATCTTTATGTAGGCTGCTGGACACCTGTTGCAGAGTTTGCTTCTTTTTTGTTTCTTGCTCCAACAGATAAGACCTCACTAAACTGCTGGATAATTACATCACCTGCACAAAAAGGACAAACAAATCATTTTGATGCATTTTGACCATATACATGCACCAGATTTTTATAAATCTGTTTTGTTTTTATTTATCAATAGACTTGAATTTTTCAACATGGACTGATCTGCTGTATTCTCTCCTACCAGCGGACACTCCCTCCTGATACATGCTGGTTTTTCAGAAACCTCTGCACCAGCTTTGTCATATTTCTCTGGCACCAGTCTGGGTCACAATACATCCTGCTGGGGTCCAAACAGGCAACCTGCCTAACTGGGCGATACTTTAATGGACTCTTGTCTTGCACTTTCTGAATGATGGTGGACATCATCTTGATGCAGTCTTTCCTATACTCCAGCGCTGAGAGCTCCCCTATCTTTTTTTTTCTCTGAAGTTCCTGACAGATTAGAATGCAATAAGTCTAAGTGACCCATTATAACGGCAAACTATATTTGCTTCATCCATCACTATTACATTAAAGGTGAAACCCTACCTTGAGAATTGACTCTGCACCCAAGCCTACAGTGACAAAACGTCTCAGTATACTCTGAACGATAAAACAAAATGTCATAAATCATGCTAAATATGTTGAATATTAAACAGCCAAAACCAACATTACAAAACTGATTTGTTAATAATATGTGTGGGTGTGAGTATGTGTATATAATTCATAAATCATTCATATTAAGCATGATTAGATAAAAGGTATAAACTAACTTGAGGACAGATTATGTATAAATATACAGACAGAATTGTACACACACTGAAATAAATATGCAACATCAACCATTCCAATGCTAGGACATCATTACCTTCATCAACTCAGCCAAGTTGTCACAACTGCGGGCTTACGGGGGAAGGAAGCGCAGAAGCAGGACATTCTGGGAATGGGGTTTTATTAATAAACAAACACTAAACACAAAGAAACAATGGCGCGGTGGCCGAAAACAAATTAACTTAATTAAAGAACATAAACTTGTCCGCAGGCGTGTGGCGATTGCCAGAACTCAAAATACCAAACTGAAGTTCGTGCTCAGAGTCCACGAAAATGTCGTTCCTTTCGAAGGGGTGGAAATCTAGGGGTTATATGCGCTGTCAGGATTGGCCACTGGTGATTAGCACAGCTGCAGTCAATCCTGACAGAGCCCCCCCTCCAAGGGCTACGTCCTTGGAGCCCCAACAATACCATCAGTGGAGGCGGCGGGGCGGACGGCGGCAACCACAGGGCTCCTGCCCTGCTGTATCCTCCCCTTGGAGGACCCAGTCCCTCGGGCTGGCTCCCCGGCGTGGTCACGCTTGGCGGCCCCGGACCCTCGGCCTGGCTCCACGGCGTGTTCACGCTTGGCGGCCCCGGACCCTCGGCCTGGCTCCCCGGCGTGGTCACGCTTGGCGGCCCCGGACCCTCGACCTGGCTCCCCGGCGTGGTCCCGCATGGCGGCCCCGGACCCTCGGCCTGGCTCCCCGGCGTGGTCCCGCATGGCGGCTCCGGACCCTCGGCCTGGCTCCCTGGCGTGGTCCCGCATGGCTGCCCCGGACTCTTGTACCTGCACACAATAATCAGGGCCGATCCATCTGGGTACGTGTGGGCCCTGTCTCCACACGTCCCCTCTGATACGTCTCATGTCACCCCCTGCACCACGCAGGGAGATTGTCCCGGAGCCTCCGGCGACTGTTCCAGGCACCCCAGGCTGGTGCCTTCTGGGACTATGCAGCCCCTCTCACTGCAAAGCCCTGGTGCCAAGGGCATTGCCAGACCATCCGGCTAGCCCCTTCTGCGTCCGTTGGGACAAGCAGGCCTGTCCCAGCTGGGTCCTCATGCCTACCCGGGGGCTCTATGGCGCTCCACCCCTCTGGAGGCGGGCGCAGGCCCATGCCTGGCCCGCCCTCCTCACCGGCTACCGGAGGACCCAGCTCAATCGCTTCCCCACCTACCCTCCCCTCAGGAGGAGCCCCCAACCCGAACTGCACCCCCCCAAAAAATTCTTTGGGGGAGCACCCCCCCAGCTGGCCTTAGGGGTACCTTGGGGCTCGTCCACCTCGCCTTGGACCGGTGCAGTCAGGTTGGGAACTCCCTCCCTGGGGTTCGGCTCTGCTGCTGGTTCGCCATCTGGTGGACACAAAGAGGAGAAGTGGGGGCAACATACGGACACATATACCACGCACACACACACAGACAGAGACAGACAGAAGAGAGGGTCATCTGGCTCCCTCTCTGGGATCTCCGGGACCTCCTCAGGGGGCACAGCCAGGATCTCGGGAGGAGCGACCTTCTCATCGCCCGCCAGTACTGGGTCTTCTTGCCCCGGATCCTGACTGGCGCTGGATGTGGAGGGGCAGAGTTTGATCCCTGGCTCAGGCTCTGGCCGATCAAACTCCGCCCTCAGCCTCTGCTGGAAGTCCCAAAAACTCCTGTCGGTCTCTCCCTGCTGCCAGAGGGCTGCACTCCAGCCCCATGCTGACCCAAGCAGACACGCGAGGACGATGGTGGTCTCATCAGTGTCTGCTGCCCGTCTGAAGGGTCCCGGGACCATTGGGCTGTCCCACATGGGGCTGGGCTCGTTGGTGGAGATGTCCGGGCAGAGGGAAGGCGGATCGGCGACTGGAGCAGGAATGGAGGATTCCCTGCAAGGCAGTCCCGGCAGCGCAGTTGCTGGCTGGCAACCTCCCGTCGCCCTCTTCCACCAGCTTTCCTCACACTGCTGGGAGGGACGTGGGTCTCCATGGACCTCGTGACGATCCTGGATGGGCATGATGGGCGGAGTCATCCCGGCACCGACCACCCAAACGGCGTCATCCTGGTCGACGTCCGTGTCAACCTCTTACCCCCGGAAGTCACGGGAGTAATCACGGATGCCGCGACGATCTCGGACGCGCACGCTGGGCGGAGCCATCCCGGCAATGACCGCCCACCGAAAATCCACGTCATCATCGCTTTCGTCATCTGTGTCCTCCCACCGGTGACTCCGAGGGTCGTCCACCCTGCGGACATCCTGGACCCATGGCGCGATCAGCTCCCATGGGCAGTACTCTGTACCACCTAGAAATTTGCCATTCGGGCTTTAGACTGCCCATCTCCTTGCTGGAGGAACGCCGCCGTTGTTGCCGCTTCTCACCCCCCTGGAAGTGACGTGGTTCCCCACGGACCTCTCGACGATCGTGGACAGGCACGATTGGCGGAGCCCAACTCGCGTCTCCCGTGCTCTCGTCGTAGTCATCGTCCGTGTCGTCCCAGTCTGGCCAGCAGAGCGCAGAGTTCCTGGCTCGACATGCCGAAGATCGTGGGGGTCGCGTCCTCTGCGCTCGCTGCCCACGTCACTTCCTCGCTGCTGCCGACGCCATCATCTTCGCTCCGCCCCCTCACCCGCTGACGTTGCCGCTTCCGGGTTTCGCGGGGTTTCCCGGGGGTGACGTCATCACGCGGCGCCGCGTACCATGGCTTCTCGGGGAGAAAACGCTCCACCAGAACGGGCGGCGTGTCTCTCCCCTGGCGTCCGCGTTCTCCGCGCCGGCTGCGTCCTTTGCGTCATTTCTTCTCCTCTGCTTCGTTTTACCTCTGCGCTTTTGGGTAGACTTACAGGGGAAGGAAGCGCAGAAGCAGGACATTCTGGGAATGGGGTTTTATTAATAAACAAACACTAAACACAAAGAAACAATGGCGCGGTGGCCGAAAACAAATTAACTTAATTAAAGAACATAAACTTGTCCGCAGGCGTGTGGCGATTGCCAGAACTCAAAATACCAAACTGAAGTTCGTGCTCAGAGTCCACGAAAATGTCGTTCCTTTCGAAGGGGTGGAAATCTAGGGGTTATATGCGCTGTCAGGATTGGCCACTGGTGATTAGCACAGCTGCAGTCAATCCTGACACAAGTCTGTGGTTAAGAATGGCATCACTGGTTCATCAGTTTGATATCTTGTTAAGAAAGGAGAGAAGGTCCTGGTAACAGCTATGTAGAAATGTAGCTTTGCAATGATGAGGGGGTCTTTCTGAGCAGCTTCAAGGGTGTCAAATGATGCAGTTCCTGGATTTGGTAGCTTCCTCATTCTGACTGCATCCACATACATGGTAAGAGATGGCTACACCTCCAGGGCTCTCTCTGCTACTGGTAAGTTTTCAAGCCATCTGTGGCTACAGAAAGCAAGTGGAAATTTTTCAGCTTTAGTAAAAGCAGTGAAGCCCTCTCACCTTGCTGGTACATTATGGAAGATAATGTGAATGGCTTTCAAATGGAGAAATATGGAGAAACCACATTTGCAGGCATTGTGTAGGGTATGGAGGCCACAGCTCCCAACCACGATCAGCTGAGTCCCCTTATACTGCTCACGTTGTTCTTCTTGAAGCAGTTCCAAAAACTTCCAGTTTACATTTGGTCCATCCATGGAGACTGAAAGCAGCTTTTTCAGATCCAGCTCCTGAGTGCATTCCTGATGAAAAACTGAGTGTCATTTATCAAACATATATAGACTAGGCAATAGCTGTAAGGTAAAACTAAGTAAAGCTTTATTATTGTGAAAATTTCAAAAATGCATTACTGTTTTTACACATTTTCCAATTGAAAAATAAAATGTTTTCTCTATTATAGATTCCAAGACAATTGAAATAATAATAACGCATCAAGTCTTAAGAACTTAAGAAATTCTAGTGTTCCATTTCAAAACAAAACATATAGTTAGACTACAAGTGTTGTATTAGTGTTGGCTTGTAACTTACATTAAAGTGATGTAGTAAATCCTTAGCTGTTCCATGACCCATAAATTGGGATCCCAAGTATCTGGACTGGACTCGATCCTCTTTCCAGTAACGAACATGTAGGTCCAGTTGCTTGGTTTTTGTCGTTTGTTTGAGGGTTTCATCAAACATCAATGTAAAACTGCCACAGTTGACATCGGCCACAAAGAGTTTTATGATGTGAGGAGCCAAACCAAATTTTGCTGTTTTGTCTTTACCACACGTGAAGATTTTAGCGATTTCCGAGTCGGGAAACAGCTCGGAAAATATCCCCGACTCCCTCATTAGCGCTGTAGGATTAGTGTCTTGTTACGCTGTTCAGGCACCACATTACCTTTGCCTGAAGGGTCGCGGTGGACCCAAAGGTGGTCCTGAGGTCTGTTACTGTAACTGATTTTCTCGCTGCTGGGTTCGGAAATGGAGCTGAAGTCTGTGAAACTGTTGAGACGGAACAGAACTGAGAAATGGCAGGCATCTGTTCGCGGCTTTTGGCAGCAGCTTTCTGCTTCTCGCTGTGCATACGCGACTCTACAGCTTTAACTCCCATAGAACCAAGTTTGAAAAGCTTTTTGAACAGCATACAGCGGGCCTCATAGCTATTGCCTGGAACGGGTTTTAACCATGTTGCAAAGGTGGGATTATCCATCCAGTTAACATTAAACTTGCACTTCCCCATGACTGACACGCCCACTAGCAATAAAATGCTAAAGCACGTACCTGAAAAAGGCCCCCTCCCACACACACAAACAGAAATGTTGGTGGTTCCACTCATTCCGATCTCATACACATAAATGCAAAACACCACCTAGAAATTTGCCAAATTATTTAGATATTACCAGAAAGACAATATAGCAAACTTCTGTGGTATTTTAAGACCTTTGAACGTGATTTAAGGATTGCTAGTCATTTTTAAATATATTTAAGGCCTTAATTTTGGAAAATGTAATTTAAGACTTTTTAATACTTTTAAGGATCCGCGGATACCCTGATAAATATTTAAAAATATTTTTAGACCTTGTTTTTTAGAAAATGGTGACAATGGGAATGCCATAGAAGTCAGCTACACTCAATAGCTGACCCAAAATTCTACCCCCACATGCAAAATATAGATGGACCAGAAAAACAAAGTGAACCAGCCGAAACAATGAACACCACTACACACACCCAACCACAATGGCACACTGGGTTGTTTACCAAAGTCAGTCTGCTACTGCGAGATTCTAGGAACTCCTAACTGACCAAAACAGTCAGGGAACTGAGATCTATCTCAAATTCAAATTCAAATTTTATTTGTCACATACACAGTCATACACGGTATGATGTGCAGTGAAATGTTTTTTGCGACTGCTACAGACCACAGTATTGCAAATGTTGCAAGTAAACAATGAACCAATATGCAAATATTGCAAACATAACCAAATATTACACTTTTACGTCTTTAACATAAAATATGTGTAACTGGTAGGGTGAAGGTGTGCAAATGAGTTACAGTTTTTTTTCAATGTTTAAAGAAAAGAGAAAAAGAGCCATAAAAAAAGAGCAGTAAGGTAAAAAGCGCAGAGTCATTTTGTGCAAAGTGGTTTTGTGCAAAGTGATTTTGTGCAAAAGAGTCCGGAGTGATTGGAGGTGAAAGTGCATGAGTTCTATGTACTATTGTTGAGAGCTTGGACAGCCTGCGGGAAGAAGCTCCTCCTCTGTCAGGATCCAGTCCGAAATGGGGGTTACTCCGGTCCAGGATCCGGACCGGAGTTTCATTGTTGTCATGTGTAACGTTCCCTAATCGTTTTCACCTGTGTTAATTGTATAAAGCTGCCCTGTTCGTTTCTGTCCGCTGTCAGGTCTTTAAAGTTATGTTCCGTGTTCACCAGTGTCTACGTCTCGGATGTCTCCCCTGTCCTGTGCTTCACCATTAAACCCCGGTTTCCTTGTCCCTGGCCTTCCATGGCTTCATTCAGCAGGGTCCCGACCCCTGCCTCTCAGTCCCGTGTCTGGCGGCGTTGAAGGTGAGGAGCGGCCATTCAGCGGGGCGAGCCGGAGACTGACAGGGAGCGGCGGTCTCATGTTGACGGCGGACGAGGTGCCGGTACCAAACTGGCCCGAAGCCGTCTGCGCTGGACAGCCGCCGCTCGTCCATCGGGAATACCGGACCATTCATTCATTCAGTCATTTATCATTCCTCCCTGTTCATCTCATCCTTTCTATCCTTGTTCACGCGAATCGATTCCACTCGATTCACCTTGTCCACTCGAACCATTCAGACTCTGTCTTTGGACTTTCCTCCCTCCTTCATGGACCGCTTCGTCTGGCCCGCCAGGTGTCGTGCCATAAAAGGGGGGATTCTGTCAGGATCCGGTCCGAAATGGGGGTTACTCCGGTCCAGGATCCGGACCGGAGTTTCATTGTCGTCATGTGTAATGTTCCCTAATCGTTTTCACCTGTGTTAATTGTATAAATCTGCCCTGTTCGTTTCTGTCCGCTGTCAGGTCTTTAAAGTTATGTTCCGTGTTCACCAGTGTCTACGTCTCGGATGTCTCCCCTGTCCTGTGCTTCACCATTAAACCCCGGTTTCGTGATGTCAGGTGAAAGCGTCCTTCATTCCTCGTCATTCCTCGTCACTCTTCATCCTGCTCTCCGTTCACCCGCCGCGTCATGCCCGCATGGACGTGACATCCTCATTCTCTCTGTGTTGGACTTCAGGGAGCGAAAGCGCTTCCCTGATCGCAGCAGAGAGAAGAGTCCATTGTTGGGGTGGGTGAGGTCCTTCACTATCTTCCTGGCCCTGGTGCAGCACCGTTTGCTGTAGATAGATTGAAGGTCAGGGAGCTTGGTACGGATGATTCGTTCGGCTGATCGAACCACCCTCTGTAGGGCTCACCTGTCCTTCATGGTGCTGTTCCCGAACCAGGTTGAGATATTTCCCATCAGGATGCTCTCTATGGTGCAGGAGTAGAAGTTCCTGAGCACCTTGGAGGGCAGTCTGAAGTCTCTCAGGCGTCTGAGGTGGTAAAGACGCTGCCGGGCCTTTTTCACCACGGTGTTGATGTGACTGGACCATGACAGGTCCTGCGTTATGTTAACTCCGAGGTAACGGAAGCTGTCCACTCTCTCCACTGGGCTCCTGTTGATGACAGGTGTCTGGTAGGTCCTCTCCTGCTTTGTACTGAAGTCCACTATTAACTCCTTTGTCTTGCTGACGTTCAGGTGGAGATTGTTTCTCTGGCACCAGTTCATCAGATTTCCAACCTCCTCCAGGTAGGCCGTCTCGTCGTTGTCAGAGATCAGGCCCACCACGACAGTGTCGTCAGCAAACTTGATGATGGTGGTGGAGTTAGTAGTGGCTGTACAGTCGTATGTGTACAGGGAGTACAGCAGGGGGCTCAAAACGCAGCCCTGGGGGGCTCCAGTGCTGATGGTGATGGAGGTTGAGACATGTCCACCCATCCTTACTGCCTGTGGTCTCCCGGTAAGGAAGTTGGAGATCCACTGACAGAGAGAGATGAGCTGAGTCCCAGGTGCTCCAGCTTGGTGGTGAGTGTGGAATGGATTATTGTGTTAAATGCTGAACTGTAGTCAATGAAGAGCATTTTAACATAATTTCCCTTCCGAGTGTCCAGGTGGGTGAGTGCAGTATGGAGGAGATGTGATATGGCATCATCTGTGGATCGGTTGGGACGATACGCAAACTGTAGTGGGTCGGGTTTGTCTGGTAGTGAAGAAATGATGAAGTCTCTGACCAGCCGTTCAAAGATCTTCATCACTACTGAGGTGAGGGCTACAGGGCGGTAGTTGTTGAGGGAGGCAGGATGGGTTTTCTTGGGGACCGGAACAATGATGGACTCCTTGAAGGATGTAGGGATCACCGACTGAGATAGAGAGAGGTTGAATATTTCTGTAAACACAGGTGCTAGCTGGTCCGCGCAGGCTCTGAGGATTCTCCCCGAGATGCCGTCTGGTCCTGCTGCCTTCCTGGTGTTCACTCTCTTGAAGGCTCTCCTCACGTCATGCTCGGTGATGACTAAAGCGTTCTCGGTGCTGGCAGTGTCCTCCCGTCTGCAGCTGTTGGAGCCGCTAGCCGTAGCATTGCTAGCGCCTTTAGCTGCAGCCTCGAAGCGAGCATAGAATGTATTTAGCTCGTCTGCCAGAGACACATCCGCGTTCGTCGTACCGGATGTTGGTGCTTTATAGTCCGTTAGTGTCCGTAGTCCCCGCCACAGGCTTCTAGAATCATTCTGTTAGAGTTGTGACTCCAGTTTCTTCCCGTAGCGCTGCTGCGCCTCCTTCACCGCTTTCCTGACACTGTATGATGCAGCCTTGTATGGTTCCATGTCCCCGGAAGCGAGCCCCGCATTATAGGTCGCGGTGCGAGATTTCAGAGCGTCGCGGATGGTTTTATCCACCCACGGCTTCTGGTTGGGAAACGCTCTGATGATCGTTTTCTGAATGGTGTCGTCCGTTAGTTTCCCAATGAAACTCACAACTGCTTCCACAAACTCACTGATGTTTCCGGAACTACTCTGGAACATGTCCCAGTCTGCGTCATCCAGTGCATCCTGAAGAGCGGCCACCGATTGGTCCATCCAGCGTGCCACCTCCCTCTGAACCGGAACTTCCTGTTTAAGCCTTTGTTTGTATTTAGGCATGAGGAAGATGGCGGTGTGGTCGGATTTTCCAAATGGTGGACGAGATTGTGCCCTGTATCCGTCCTTTATTGTCGTGTAGCAATGGTCCAGTGTCCTTTCGCCCCTGGTGGGGCAGGTGATGTGCTGATGAAAATTCGGCGCGGCGCGTTTGAGGCTGGCATTATTAAAATCTCCTGCCACAATGAGCGCAGCATCCCAGTGCTGTGTTTAGTGCTGTGTGAGCGCCTCCTGCAGTTTGCATAAGGCAGTGTCCGTGTCCGCTTTTGGCGGAATGTAAGCGGCGCTGATTATGACCGATGTGAACTCCCGAGGAAGGTAAAAGGGACGACACTTGATGGACAATAGTTCCAGAATCGGCGAGCACGAATGTGTGAGGGGGACAATGGAATTGCACCAGTTGCTATTTACCATCAAACACACTCCGCTTCCCCGTGTCTTCCCCGAGTCGCGTATCCTGTCCATGCGGTGGACCGAGAAGAACTCGGCCGGCTGGATGGCGTGGTCCGGCACCGCTGGGTTCAGCCATGTCTCGGTGAAGCAGAGGAGGTTGCAGTCCCGGATGTCTCTCTGGAACTTTACCCTGGCCCTGAGGTCATCGAGCTTGTTCTCCAGTGAATGGACATTGGCGAGCAGGATGCTAGGCAGAGGTGTGCTGTGTGCACGGGCCCTCAGCCTGTTCCTGACGCCGGCTCGTTTCCCCCGGGACGCGTCGCGTCCTTTGTTCTTCCTCAGGATTTCACTCGGCCAGCTGGGATCCGGAAAAGCAGTCAAAGTCTTTGTATTGTAAGTGCATTGTATACTAATAGAAACAAGAGTGTCTCTACTGTATTTAATGCGTTGCATGGTGGTAGATTTGCCGGTGTAGGGTTGTTAAAAGTGGGTTTAAAAAACAAAAACAAACTAAACTTGGTTGGAGCCGTCGCCATGGCAGCCGACCTCACCGGCACCCTCTAGCTAGTCTTCATGGAAGTAACTGGTTTTAGGCACCTTTAAACACAAAGCTCGCAACTGAGACAGAAACACTCGGCGCAAAGTGTCGAAAAAAAAAAATGATAAAACAATAAACAAACATTAAAAACAGCGTCCGTTGGAAGGACCCACTCAAGACAGAATCCAGCTGGACAGCTCTACCTAAACAGAGTTTGCAAGAAAACCCACATAGGCAGACAAAACTCCTACTTATCCAGGTGAGAACAGCTGGCGAGGTCCACAGCCTACACATTTACATTTAAGGCATTTGGCAGACGCCCTTATCCAGAGCGACTTATAACGTGATTATACGATATCCTACTACTCATAGTCAGTTACAAGACTGCTCTGACACTTTTACACTTTACAAGCTCTGATGCACTACATTGTTTACATTGTTTACATGGTTTGCACTCTCCACCATGTGCCCTTACTTGTGTTTTTTGTGTTTTTTGTGTTTTTAAATTTTATATTATGCTTATTGTTATACCTTTGTATTTAATGTTATTGTTGTATTTAATGTTATGTGTTGTATTTAATGTTACTGTTTGTATTTTAATGTTGCACCATGGGTCTGAGAGTAACGCAATTTCAATTCTCTGTATGTCCTGTACATGTGGCAGAATTGACAATAAAGTTGACTTTGACTTGACTTTGAAATCCCGGACGAGCCCCCTAAATTTGTTTTATTTCTGGTCTAGGGTCAGGGACATAGCAAATGGGATAAAGGGAGCAGAAACTCCACACAATTGCACTTAACTGTTTATTACAAACAATGTATATAAACAGACAAAAGCAGTTCTGGTCAGATGAGTTGTGATTATGTCTCTGTTCTTTTCTTGTATTTTGGTCACATTCCTTCGCTTCTTACCACTTAATTCTCGCTTCACACCACTACTCTCTTCTGTTCACAAACAGATGCCATTTTGAGCCTTCTGCCCTATTACAGCCCACCAATCACGACAGGTAGGTGGAGGAGTCCAATCATAGACTAATGTCACACTGACTGAATCACACACTACAACATTACAGAGAGAGAGGGAGAGAGAGAAAGACAGACACACAAACAGATCATAGACACAGACCGCTGTGGGGTTTTTGTCTGACTTGTGGACTTGACATGGGCATTGAAATTTTTGAATGTAAGTACTTAAATATTTGTGCATTGGAACATGAAAACAATAATAGGAATACTATAATACTCTCAGTCCACTTGAAGAATGAATCTTTCACAAATTAGTGAAAAACTATTACAATCAGCCACAACCTGAAGGCTATAAAAAGTAGGACTCTGTGGCATGGTAGGAAGCAAAAGGTTTGATCAAACTCAATTGGCATTAACTAGGTGACAAAGCCATATCATGTTGCATTTCAATAGAGATTCTGAAAGAAGCACAAACAAAACTGTATACATAACAATGCTTTATTTAAGTTACATAGTCATTCATTTTATGTGACATGTAAAAAAACCTTGTTAATGGTCATTTATTCAGCAGCCTCTTTGCCCTTTAAAACAAAAGATAAGAAATGTGTTAATGAACTTCATTAAAAGGAATATCATGGATTTTAAAAAAATACAACATTTTAATTACCTTGCCAGCATCACGACTCTTGGCCCTCAGCTTGTTAACCTGGGACTCTGCAATGTCAGCACGCTCCTCAGCCTCCTCCAGCTCATGCTGCACCTTCCTGAACTTGGACAAGTGGGAATTGGCTTGTTCCTCCTGGAATTAAATACAGTTATTTAATTTTGATTTAAAAAGCTGCATTCATTGAGACATGAAATATATGAAAGTAAATCTTGACTTACAGCTTCCTCAGCCTGCCTCTTGTAGGCCTTGACCTTCAGCTGCAGTTTGTCAACCAGATCCTGCAGTCTGTTGATGTTCTTCTTATCCTCTTCAGTCTAGAGGAAATATGAAACTTGGTTAACTGGGTCTGGTGTGATTAAATGTGTTCCATGTGAATAAAGTCCATGTGTGGATTTCGTACCTGATAAGTGAGCTCCTTCACTCTCCTCTCATATTTGCGGACTCCCTTAACAGCATCTACTCCACGTCTCCGCTTCCCCGTGTCTTCCCCGAGTCGCGTATCCTGTCCATGCGGTGGACCGAGAAGAACTCGGCCGGCTGGATGGCGTGGTCCGGCACCGCTGGGTTCAGCCATGTCTCGGTGAAGCAGAGGAGGTTGCAGTCCCGGATGTCTCTCTGGAACTTTACCCTGGCCCTGAGGTCATCGAGCTTGTTCTCCAGTGAATGGACATTGGCGAGCAGGATGCTAGGCAGAGGTGTGCTGTGTGCACGGGCCCTCAGCCTGTTCCTGACGCCGGCTCGTTTCCCCCGGGACGCGTCGCGTCCTTTGTTCTTCCTCAGGATTTCACTCGGCCAGCTGGGATCCGGAAAAGCAGTCAAAGTCTTTGTATTGTAAGTGCATTGTATACTAATAGAAACAAGAGTGTCTCTACTGTATTTAATGCGTTGCATGGTGGTAGATTTGCCGGTGTAGGGTTGTTAAAAGTGGGTTTAAAAAACAAAAACAAACTAAACTTGGTTGGAGCCGTCGCCATGGCAGCCGACCTCACCGGCACCCTCTAGCTAGTCTTCATGGAAGTAACTGGTTTTAGGCACCTTTAAACACAAAGCTCGCAACTGAGACAGAAACACTCGGCGCAAAGTGTCGAAAAAAAAAATGATAAAACAATAAACAAACATTAAAAACAGCGTCCGTTGGAAGGACCCACTCAAGACAGAATCCAGCTGGACAGCTCTACCTAAACAGAGTTTGCAAGAAAACCCACATAGGCAGACAAAACTCCTACTTATCCAGGTGAGAACAGCTGGCGAGGTCCACAGCCTACACATTTACATTTAAGGCATTTGGCAGACGCCCTTATCCAGAGCGACTTACAACGTGATTATACGATATCCTACTACTCATAGTCAGTTACAAGACTGCTCTGACACTTTTACACTTTACAAGCTCTGATGCACTACATTGTTTACATTGTTTACATGGTTTGCACTCTCCACCATGTGCCCTTACTTGTGTTTTTTGTGTTTTTTGTGTTTTTAAATTTTATATTATGCTTATTGTTATACCTTTGTATTTAATGTTATTGTTGTATTTAATGTTATGTGTTGTATTTAATGTTACTGTTTGTATTTTAATGTTGCACCATGGGTCTGAGAGTAACGCAATTTCAATTCTCTGTATGTCCTGTACATGTGGCAGAATTGACAATAAAGTTGACTTTGACTTGACTTTGAAATCCCGGACGAGCCCCCTAAATTTGTTTTATTTCTGGTCTAGGGTCAGGGACATAGCAAATGGGATAAAGGGAGCAGAAACTCCACACAATTGCACTTAACTGTTTATTACAAACAATGTATATAAACAGACAAAAGCAGTTCTGGTCAGATGAGTTGTGATTATGTCTCTGTTCTTTTCTTGTATTTTGGTCACATTCCTTCGCTTCTTACCACTTAATTCTCGCTTCACACCACTACTCTCTTCTGTTCACAAACAGATGCCATTTTGAGCCTTCTGCCCTATTACAGCCCACCAATCACGACAGGTAGGTGGAGGAGTCCAATCATAGACTAATGTCACACTGACTGAATCACACACTACAACATTACAGAGAGAGAGGGAGAGAGAGAAAGACAGACACACAAACAGATCATAGACACAGACCGCTGTGGGGTTTTTGTCTGACTTGTGGACTTGACATGGGCATTGAAATTTTTGAATGTAAGTACTTAAATATTTGTGCATTGGAACATGAAAACAATAATAGGAATACTATAATACTCTCAGTCCACTTGAAGAATGAATCTTTCACAAATTAGTGAAAAACTATTACAATCAGCCACAACCTGAAGGCTATAAAAGTAGGACTCTGTGGCATGGTAGGAAGCAAAAGGTTTGATCAAACTCAATTGGCATTAACTAGGTGACAAAGCCATATCATGTTGCATTTCAATAGAGATTCTGAAAGAAGCACAAACAAAACTGTATACATAACAATGCTTTATTTAAGTTACATAGTCATTCATTTTATGTGACATGTAAAAAAACCTTGTTAATGGTCATTTATTCAGCAGCCTCTTTGCCCTTTAAAACAAAAGATAAGAAATGTGTTAATGAACTTCATTAAAAGGAATATCATGGATTTTAAAAAAATACAACATTTTAATTACCTTGCCAGCATCACGACTCTTGGCCCTCAGCTTGTTAACCTGGGACTCTGCAATGTCAGCACGCTCCTCAGCCTCCTCCAGCTCATGCTGCACCTTCCTGAACTTGGACAAGTGGGAATTGGCTTGTTCCTCCTGGAATTAAATACAGTTATTTAATTTTGATTTAAAAAGCTGCATTCATTGAGACATGAAATATATGAAAGTAAATCTTGACTTACAGCTTCCTCAGCCTGCCTCTTGTAGGCCTTGACCTTCAGCTGCAGTTTGTCAACCAGATCCTGCAGTCTGTTGATGTTCTTCTTATCCTCTTCAGTCTAGAGGAAATATGAAACTTGGTTAACTGGGTCTGGTGTGATTAAATGTGTTCCATGTGAATAAAGTCCATGTGTGGATTTCGTACCTGATAAGTGAGCTCCTTCACTCTCCTCTCATATTTGCGGACTCCCTTAACAGCATCTACTCCACGTCTCTGTTCAGTTTCAACCTCACCTTCCAGCTCACGTACCTTCAGAGAATGAACTGAATCAGTTACCTCTGCTTCTGAGGACATGTTGGTGTCACATTCAGGTGATCCTTAAATCAGCAGCTCACCCTTGACTCCAGTTTCTGCAGTTGTTTCTTGCCACCCTTCATGGCCAGATTCTCAGCCTCATCCAGGCGGTGCTGCAGGTCCTTTACTGTGACCTCCAGGTTCTTCTTCATCCTCTCCAGATGAGCACTGGTGTCCTGCTCCTTCTTCAGCTCCTCAGCCATCATGGCAGCCTGGAAGATTAGGATGAGTACATTTTTTACTAAAGTTGAAATTGAAATCATATTTTAAAAATACAAAAGATTATGTCCTACATCAGTGATGGCTTTCTTGGCCTTCTCCTCAGCATTCCTGGCTTCCTGAACTGTGTCCTCCACTTCACTCTGGATCTGAACCAGATCACCTTCCAGCTTCTTCTTGGTGTTCAAAAGGCTAGTGTTCTAGGACCACACATTTGGAGACATGGAATGTTAGTTGATCATTCTAGATACTGACATGTGGTTTGCCACAACTTGAAACCAAGAAAGTACCTGAGAGTGAAGAAGTCCAACACGCTCACTGGCATCAACCAGCTCCTGCTCAGCCACTTTGCGGCCTCTCTCTGTCTGTTCCAGAGCAGCTCTCAGCTCTTCGATCTCAGCCAGCATCAGGGTGTTCCTGCGATCAACCATGGCAACCTGTTCCTTCATGTCCTCCTGTCCTCTAACAGCATCATCAAGCTGCAGCTGAGCATCCTGATAGGTAGAACACCAGAATGTGAAGCTTCTGCAGACATTTTAAATATACTCTGGAAACAATGATGAAGTTTACATACCTTGAGCTGTCCCTGCAGATTCCTGAGCTGTTTCTGTGCCTCAGAAGCCTGGCGATTAGCGTGGCTCAACTGAATCTCCATCTCATTGAGGTCTCCCTCCATCTTCTTCTTGATTCTGAGGGCATCATTCCTGCTCCTGACCTCAGAGTCCAGAGTGCTCTGCATGGAGTCAATGACCCTCTGGCTGTTCCTCTTAATCTGCTCCATCTCCTCATCCTTCTCTGCCAGCTTCCTGTCAACTTCACCCTTGACCTGGTTCAACTCCAGCTGGACACGGAGAATCTTGGCTTCCTCATGCTCAAGGGTTCCCTGTTAAGCCAACCATGAAGTAATATGTGGGCAAATGCAGCATATTCATCTGGAAAGACACATTTATGCATTGTGGTAGAAGTTTACCTCAGCTTCCTCAAGGGCAGTCTGGATCTCTGACTTCTCAGTCTCCACGGCCTTCTTTGCTTTCTCCAGCTCATGAATGCTCTTGCCAGTCTCACCAATCTGTTCAGTCAGGTCAGCAATCTCCTCTGTTGAAGACATTATGAAACGGTTTAGAAAGCAGGTAGAAGTAAAATACCAATAAGGGAGTAAAAAGTCACTTTTTGCAACTTACGCTGCAGATTCTTATTTTCTCTCTTCAGAGTCTCCAGTTGATCCAGAGCCTCCTCATAAGAGTTCTTCATCTTGAACAGCTCAGTGCTCAGAGAGCGAGCCTCCTTCTGGGCACCCTCCAGCTCTGCCTGGCCCTCCTCATATTTCTGCTTCCATTCTGCCAGAACCTGTATTAAATAACATTTAAGAGCAGATTTTCACCAATTGCTCCATAATCTGGAATGCTGATGACTGTCTTATTACAGAAACCAAAATGAAATCCATTACCTTGTCAAAGTTTCTCTGCTTCTTGTCAAGGTTGGCAGCCAGGGCGTTGGCCCTCTCAACATCAATCATGAGGTCCTCCACCTCACCCTGGAGTCTCTGCTTGGTCTTCTCCAGAGAGGCACACTTGGAGTTCACAGCCTCGATCTGCTCCTCAGCCTCCTGGAGACGCTGGGCCAGCTTCTTCCTGGTGAATGAGTGTAGATTTGAGTATAGACTTCAAGTGCAAATATTCTTCAAATTAAAATCTTTTCCTCTGTCTGCTTCATACTTGGATTCCTCAAGCTCCTCAGTGCGCTGGATGGCATCAGTTTCATATTTGGTTCTCCACTGAGCAACTTCGCTGTTGGCCTTGGACATTCCACGCTGCAGCTCAGCCTTTGCTTCCTGCTCCTCCTCAAACTGCTCCCTGAGAAGGTCACAGTCGTGGCGGGCAGACTGCACAGCATGAGCCAGGGCATTCTTGGCCTGTAAAAATAGGAAGATGTAATGTTCCATAATCTGGCATAATCTTAAATATTCCTCTGCTAGTGAAATATTCATCCTTTTCTTTACAGCAGTACATTACCTTGACTTCCTCCTCAGTCTGCCTCTTCAGCTCTTCAATTTGTTGAGTGAAGGCCTGTTTGCCCCTCGTCAGCTGAGAAACAAGAGCCTCTTTCTCTTCAAGTTGACGGCCAAACTCACCTGGTTTAAAAGAAGTGAATTAGTATGAATGTGTAGATTCACCATGAATCAGGGTAAACTAAGACATAACAATATTTTTACACTCACCATTTTCAGTCTGAAGTCTTGCTTTTTGGGCACTGAGGTCATTGAGCTGACGAAGGTTCTCATCGTTCTTAGACTTAATTTCACTAAGTTGGTCCTCAAGAGTACGGCACATCTTCTCAAGATTTGCCTGGTAGTGTCATGTGAAGAAGAAAATATAATTTCTCTGTTAATGATGTTTTTGATGAGAACTGTAACGGTGTAAAAGGAGTAAGTACATTTTCCAACCTTAGCTTTAGCAACAGCCTCCATGTTGCTGGAGAGATCATCAATCTCCATCTTGAATTCACTCTTCTCCTTCTCAAGCTTCTGCTTGACACGCTGGAGGTTGTCGATCTGCTCTCCCAGCTCTGCCACGCTGTCGGCCTGCTTCTTGCGCAGAGCTGCCGCGGTGGCTTCATGCTGCAGGGTGGACTCCTCAAGGTCACGGCGCAGCTTCTGGAACTCAGCCTCACGCTTCTTGTTCATCTCGATTTGAGCAGCAGTGGCTCCACCAGCCTCCTCAAGCCTCTCACTGATCTCCTCAAGTTCCCTGGAGAGATCAGCTCTCTGCTTCTCAACCTTGGCACGAGCAGCACGCTCAGCCTCAATTTCTTCTTCCAGTTCTTCAATGCGAGCCTGAAAACGCAGTCAGCATAAATTAGATAGAATCCAAATCAGAAATTATTCTAAAACTCTATCAACATTACATTACCTGAAGCTCCTTGATCTTCTTCTGAAGCTGAGCACCCAAAGATTGCTCATCCTCAATCTTGCTCAGAAGTTGGCTTGTTTCAAAGTCCTTCCTGTGAGAAGCATTTCAAAGAAGTTTAACAAAATGATACTCTTCACTTGTTAGATTAATGTAGAGATAAATGTTGACATTTCCATACTTCTTCAGCTTCTCCTCAGACTGCTGCTTGTCATTTTCAAGGTCCATGATGGATTCCTGGGCCAGCTTCAGGTCACCCTCAAGCTTTCTCTTGGCTCTCTCAAGGTCCATTCGGAGCTTCTTTTCTTGCTCCAGGGAACCTTCAAGCTGAATAAATATGAAATGTGTTGTTTATTCATGTAATTGGAATTGTATTTGTAAAAAGTTTGTAATTCATGACAACTCACATCATCCACTTGCTGTTCAAGCTTAGTCTTGGCTTTGGTCAGAGTGTTGACTTTGTCCTCCTCTGCCTGGAGATCATCCAGAGTCTGCTGATGAGATTCCTGGAGGGCTTTCTTCTCCTTTGTGAGCTTAGCAATGCTCTCATCCTGAGAGGCCATCTCCTCAGTCAGGTTCTTCACCTGCACACAGAAGGAAATAACAGGTAAATACAGACTAGGCTCAATAATTATGGATCGTACGTTTCTGTAAACCTTTAACAACCACAAACCTTGTTCTCTGTGGCGTGTTTCTCTTTCTCCACTTTAGCCAAGGTCAGTTCCAAGTCATCAATGTCCTTCTTCAGCTCAGAGCACTCATCTTCAAGTTTCCTCTTCTTAGCAGTCAGCTCAGCATTGATCTCCTCCTCATCCTCCAGTCTCTCGGTGGTCTCCTTGAGTTTAGCCTCAAGCTGGATCTTACTCTTAATGAGTCCCTCACATCTCTCTTCTGCATCTGTGAGGTTCTCAGATTCCTAGGTGAACCATGGACATGAGCAGGCTTAAGAATGAGATCTTTACTCGTATTGATCAATTTATTCCATTTGGTCAGTGTTACTTACAGATGCCACTTGCAGCTGCAGGTCATTCTTTTCCTGGAGCAGTGCCACCATCTTCTCCTCAAGCTCTTTTTTCTTGGCTTCTGCCTTTGCCAGATCTTCTTTGCACTTGGTGTAATCTTCCTTCATGTTGGCCAGCTCCTTCTCAGTCTCAGCACTCTTCAGGAGGGGCTTGATCTTGTAGTACACTTTCATCCATGGCCAGTGTTTGACATTCATGAATGAGCGGACGTTGTACTGGATGGTGTAGATGGATTCTCTGTGTGATGAGAAACAGGTTTTCATCTATAACCGTTAATTATATGTGTAATAGGCAGATCCTGTCTGTTAGATTTATATAAATCCATGTTACAAACCTCCTCTCTGTCATCTTAACATATTCCTTCCTCATGAGGTATCCACGGCAGAGGGCCTGAGTCATTGTGACCAAGGAAGCAAGTTTCTCATCTCGCATCTCCTCAAGAGTACCCAGCAGACCAGCCTTGAAGAACACCTGTGCACAATGTGAACATGAGTTACTTTGTGAGATACTTTCATTGTATAAGTAAAAAAAAGTCGCTAAGAAGGAGTTATCACCTTAGTGTGTCCAAACTTGTACTGAGTATGATCAACATCAATTGACCCCAAGAGTTTCTCAGAGGCTTTTTTGTTGTCAATAAATTGACCTTCAGGGATAACACTGGCATTCAGCACTTTGTATCTGAAATACAGAGAATATAGTTAGAATAGTTTGTTCTTCAGAGACATGATATGAAATATATAACCATGGGAAGATCTTATGCACCTCTGCTTGAAGTCACCATAGAGGATTCTGCTTGGGAATCCCTTTCTGCAGATTCTGATACCCTCCAGGACACCATTACACCTCAGCTGGTGGATAACCAGGAAGTTCTCCATCAGACCTAGTACATAACATGCATTAGTGAACTGACACCCATGATCAAATATATTTTGTTGTGTATGTGTTTTGTTTCTGAATTTGGTTAAATGATTCTGTTACACTTAGTCAGTATAAGACAAGACATGTAGAGAACACGTTTTTATATAAGAGTGAAGTAGTTCATATTTGTGTATAAATGTTTTTTTTTACCTGGAGTCTTAGACTCATTAGGAATCAAGCAACGCACAAAGTGGGGATGGGTGCTCCTGAGGTTGGTCATCAGCTTGCCCAAGTTCTCCTGTGGGTGTAGTTATTTCATTATCATTAATTCATCATAACTGTGTGAGGGGTTTCTGACTAAATCAATTAAATCCACTGACCCTGAACTGTGAGGACACCGTCTGCATGGAACCACCCTTCTTCTTGCCTCCCTTCTTGCCACCACCACCACTCTCTGCAAGACAAATTTAACATTTATAAAAAAAATATTAAACTGACACTTCAGTCTGAGAAGTTTGATCTGAGAAACAAATTATTTGCAACATAAAAATCTTTACCCTCAACTACAGCAGGGTAGAGGACAGGCAGCAGCTTCATTGAAGACTTCTGGTACAGCTGAAGAACAGACTCGTTCAGTGGATCCCTGTTCTTGTCCAGCCAGCCACTGACGTTGTAGTCCACAGTACCAGCGTAGTGGACCAGTGAGAAGTGGGCCTCAGCCTTGCCCTTGGCAGGCTTGGGCTTCTGGAAGGCGTTGTTCTTGCCAAGATGCTGGTCATACAGCTTGTTCTTGAAAGACGTGTCTGAGGCCTTGGGGAACATGCACTCCTCTTCAAGGATGGAGAAGATGCCCATGGGCTGTTTGCAAGTAAGGAGTTCATTAGAAATGAATGCACATACAATTGTTTTGTGTGTTTCTACAGAGTAAAATGTAAAGGTACCTTCTCAATAAGTTCAATGCAAGCAGCCAAGTCCATGCCGAAGTCAATGAACTCCCAGTCAATTCCCTCCTTCTTGTACTCCTCTTGCTCCAGAACGAACATGTGGTGGTTGAAGAACTGTTGCAGTTTCTCATTGGTGAAGTTGATGCACAGCTGCTCCATGCTGTTGAACTGTTCAGAGAGACATTAATAACTGTTTAGTACTGTTTAGAAAGTGGTGAATAATATGTGTTTAGTAATACTTACATCAAAAATCTCAAAACCAGCAATATCCAGCACACCGATGAAGAACTGTCTTGGCTGCTTTGTATCCAGCATCTGGTTGATACGGATAACCATCCACAAGAACATCCTCTCATAGACGGACTTGGACAGGGCGCTCACAGAGTTCAAGACCTGAAACGAAGAATTGATGAAGTTGTGTTGAGTGTTTTGGAAAACCCATTTTGGTTAAATAAAGGATCATTTATAACATGTTACCTACCTGAGGAACAGTCTGTCCCTTTGTCACAAACTCATTTCCGACCTTCACTCTGGGGTAGCACAGAGCCTTCAGCATATCAGCTGAGTTCAGGCCCATAAGGTAGGCAATCTTGTCAGCCACTGCAAAAAACATATTAAATACACTGCTAGAGAACAACAAAGCGTGTAAAACCAGGTAATATATTCTCTATTTCCAACCTACCCTCTGTGCCATCAGGCTCAGCCTGCTCCTCACGCTGCTTCTGCTTGAACTTCATGTTACCATGATGGATCACAGCACCAGTCAGCTTGTAGATACCAGCTTTCTCTTCACCGCTGAAGCCCAAGATATCAATGGCAGTCTAAAACACAAATATTCAGGGAACATTTCAGAGAAAATATCAACAAATGTAAAAAATGTTTTTTTTGTTCTGAATCTGAACTGTTACTCACATCTGTGGCAACCAGCTCAACTTTGTCATCAATGCTGGCCACAGTGATCTGACCCTGGCTGATCATGGGGAAGTCATAGGGGTTTGTGGTGATGAGCGTCATTTCTGGTGGATAAAAATGTGTTACTTTCTTTAAGTAAACGGCATTGATACATTGAACAATTCTTCATGTTTTTCAAATTTACCAATCAGCTCAGGCTTTTCATTGGTCATCATCTGGTAGAAGATGTGGTAGCCTCTCTCATCTGGAAGCTGGAATGTCACTCTAGACTTCTCCAGCAGATCTATTTGTGGAGGAGGAGATTCATTTCATATATGCAGATTCACATTACGATATCTTTGGCATGAATTTGCCATTTCGTAGTACGTACAAGTCTCAATGTCAGCACTGGACAGTCTTCCAGTGGTGCCAAAGTGAATTCGGATGAATTTACCCTGTATGAGACATAAACACCATATCAGTATTTCTCAAACATACTTACATTTAGAAATTAATTTCTATCTTTAACGTTACTTACAAAGCGAGAGGAGTTGTCATTCCTGACGGTTTTGGCATTACCATAAGCCTCCAGCAGTGGGTTGGCAGCAATAATCTGGTCTTCCAGAGATCCCTGCAAAGTATAAGAAGCCGATTTAATATTTGTTCCATAAAGTAAAACAAACAAGGATCTCAAGAGGTTAGATAGTTTACTGCAGAACCCGACCTGTATTTTGCCGGATGTTGCCTCCTTTTTCTTTTCACCACCAGCCACTGCAACAGTTGCAAAGTACTGGATGACACGCTTGGTGTTCACAGTCTTTCCAGCACCGGATTCTCCACTAGGTAATAAGAAGAGTTTAAGAATGTTTTTAAGTAGAGTAACAACGATAGCTGTAATATTGCCATAATCACATGACATTAGTTCAGAAAAATGATGGTTTTAACACTTACGTAATCAGGACAGACTGGTTCTCTCTATCTGCAGGATGTACATAATATTGTATTTAATTTTGAACTATATTTCTGAAATTGCTTACTTGCATACAATAATAATAGTTACATAATCACAATAATGAACTTGTGATATGCAAATAAAACAATTAAATTAATTAGTAAATTCAAGTTAATCATCCTTAGAGACGAGGTAGTACATATTGTATTTCATGAATCCTCAAAATGGAAGTCATATTGAAAGTCTCACCAGTAAGCATGGACTGATAGGCGTTGTCAGAGACAGAGAAGATGTGGGGTGGGGCTTCCATGCGCTTTTTGCCTCTGTAGGCAGACACCACCTCTGGGTCGTACACGGGGAGCCACTTGTAGGGGTTCACAGTTGCACAGAACAGGCCAGAGTAGGTCTGCAGGAAGACAGCAATGCGTTACAAAGGAGAACCATTGGAAAGTTGTCATTTTAAAGAGCTTTTTATTGCTTACGTAGATCATCCATGCTGCATAACGCTCTTTGAGGTTATACAACACAGAGGCTTCATTAAGGTGGGTCATCATGGCCATGTCCTCAATTTTGTCGTACTTGGGGGGATTCATTGGGGTGACATCGTCCTCCTTAACAGTCTTTTCCTGAAATCATTTTGACAACATAATTGAATTGGAAGTTTCTATAACAGTGAATTGGACAAAAAACAAGACCTGTGTCTTGTAAAAAGTATTACCTCTTTTGTTGTAAGAACTTCAACTGTGACTTTGCCACCATCCCTCTTCTTGATTGTAGCTTTCAGGTAGAGCTCCTTATCATCAACCACAAAGCAAGCGCTCTTGGCATCGAAGGGCTTGTTCTGAGCCTCGATTCTCTCCTTCTCAGGCTTACGGAGATAAATGGCAGCCTTGCCAAAAATGGCCATCTCCGCGTCCGTACTCATGGTGGCAGCTTACTGAAAGTGTCATTGCAAATTATTAAAAAAAAGCCACAAAACAAAATTTTTTAAATTGTTTATGGGGTGTGTATGTTTAAAGTTGAAATGTTTTATACAGATCATGAATCAAGTTTTCTTTGATCTTTTTGCTACTGTCTTACCTTCTTTTCCACCCCAAACAGAAATGGATTACCAGGACACTGCAAGATACATTGAGGTGCTGATTATTTGTAGTACTGTATAAATCATGTCTGACCTTTTCTTAAAGTTAGAAAAGTAAATGAAATGTAAATATCAATGTTCTATTCAATGTTTTATTTGTCAACACATCATAACTACATGCAATAGTTAAGAAAAAATTTCAGTCTTCCAACATGCGTCTTACCTTAAATGTGTAATGACACTGGCCTTCTGCACCACTGTGTATGCTCCTCTCCTCCTGCCCTCTTATATTGCTTTTGTTTTGCCAGCCAAGCAGAAGTTATATATGGAGAACATGGCTCCAATATGGCCTGTATGACAATCGCTTGAAAACACTTGTCACTGGCACTCACTTGTAACGTGGTTTCCAGTTACCAGTTTGTGATTAAGATGCATCTTTGCTAAAACCTTTGTTTTGATTACGACAAGATTTATGTTCTAATTTATGTCCTTCAGCATTCCACTTGATTTTTAAATTCTTTTACAAAAGAAACAATGCTAATGCATATAATTTTGTTTCTTGGTCTAAATAAGTAATAAAATCTGACTAGATTATCTAGACATGCAAAACAGTTAGCATACAGAATACATGAAAACATATAAGACATAGAAAATCTAAGAAAAAGCAGCTATAGATATCAGTGAAACAGAGTGAATGGAAACTGAATGCAGAATTGGGAGTGGGCTAAAATAATATACATTTAGACCTCTCCTCAATTTTGAAGAACTTTCACTAAAACTAAAGAAGCCCTTTCTTCAAAGTAAACGCTATAGGCATACATGGCACTCTAGTCAGGATGCAGATTATTTTTAAATCTTATGGGGATCATGGGGTTTTCGTGACAGGCAGAGCTGTAGCCTTACACCCCTCTCCATGATGGTGTGGGTTTCCTGCAGGTTCTCCATTTTCCTCCCATCGTCTAAAGGCATGCATGATAGATGGATTGGTGACTCTACGTTGACTTTACATTTACATATATGGAATTTCCACTCAGTGGTTACACCTGGAGCACAGTGTCTTGCTGAGGAACACAATGGTAGTTAGTGGGGTTTCGAACCTGTGACTTTGTGTTTGCTCACTAGGACACTTCCACCAGCCGTGTGTGTGCATTTACATTTACATTTACAGCATTTATCAGACACCCTTATCCAGAGCGACTTACAATCAGTTTACAATTACAGGGACAGGAGCAATTTAGGGTTAAGTGTCTTGCTCAGGGACACAATGGTAGTAAGTGGGATTTGAACCCGGGTCTTCTGGTTCATATGCGAGTGTGTTACCTGCTAGGCTACTACCTACCACTGTGTGAATGTGTGATGGCTTGCACTCTAGATGTTCTACAGACCACAGTAAGTTATCTTGGGAAACAACCACCTTTAACACAATAATCAGAAAAAAAGAACCACACATGGCTGTGCTATACACATTCATCACTCATGAATCCACTTCCTAACATAACACCAGCTTTATTGAGGGGGATGGGTGTGTGGTGTGAAGTGGGTGGTGGGTAAGTTAACATACAAGAGGGAGGTGAATGGCCCTGTGAAGTGGGGTCAAAGTCAAAGTGAACTTTAATCTCACCATATACAAGTCCACAGAGAGATGAGACTGTGAAGCTTTTGGGATTCACAGTGTGCAAAATAACATGGTGCAAATGGAAATGTAAAATAACACAACAACATGACAAAGGAAACTGTGCACTGACCTATAAGAAGGTGCACCTATAAGAAGACCTATAAGAAGAAGTGCGACAAACACATGGACAGCAATATGATATAATACGATATGATAGCATGAAATAATAATATGGTGTATGCATAGTGTGCAGCATAGTGTGTGGTGGTAAGAAATGCATCAAAGTGCAGTGTGGATTATTTCAATAATGGTAATCGCTTTGGTAAGAAAGGAAATGGTAATTTCCTTTCATAACATAACATAACATAAGGCAGAACACTCAACTAATAAATGGAGATGTGCACCACAAAATAGAAACTTTCATTTCATCGGAGTCACAGAAACATGGTTGAGTTATAACGACAGCAGTGAATATACAGTTAAAATTCTATAAATGTAAATGTACAGTTATGTGCAAATACTGGTTTGCTGCCTAAGTGTTTTAAAATATTTTTGTCAGTTGTTTCTGTGGTGTAAAATTACAAGCATTTTTATAAATTTATAAGGATTTTATTGACAATTACATCACATTATGCAAAGAGTCATTATTTGCCGTGCTGACCCTTTTTTCCCCCAAGACCTCTGCAATTCACCCCGGTATGCTGTCAATCAACTTCTGGGTCAAATCCTGACTGATGGCGACCCATTCCTTCATAATCTGTCAGAGTTTGTGGGGTTTTGTTTGTCCACTTGCCCTGGATTAAGGTCTGGGGAGTTTCCTGAGCCACGAACCCATATTTAAATGTGTCACAACTCAAACTTCACCTGCAATTCCGGGCCAGGTTTTCCATGTGTTCCATGTCTCGTGTTCCCTGATCAATTAAGGCATTTGGCAGACGCCCTTATTCAGAGCCTTGATGGGATCCACGTGTATGTGAGATGAGACACATAACCTGAGCAGCTCCAGGGGGTCTCTCCCTGATTTTAAGTCGCTTTGGATATGGTTGTCTGATAAATGTAGATAAGTAAATTTTTACCAGTTATCCCAGTTGCCTTAACCTCCGTCCAATGGGCATGCAAATCACAGAGTTGTATTGCGCTGAAGTTACAAAAACTCTGTAAACTGTAAGATCATGTATGCTATATAGACAAGAGCTGTAATTCTTGGCATGACACAGGTCGAGTCAGGTTCGTACTCAGTTTCTTTCAGTTTAGCTTTGGCTCGGCTTAAGCTCACGCAGTAAATGATCGGTCAGCAAACACAAATTTCCGGTCTGTAGTTCCTATCCTTGTAAAAAGACCGTGGGGAGAGAACGGAGTGAAAAAAAACTCTCTCTCTACACACAAAAGCACTGTATTCAAACCACTCCAACCTGATGTTACATGGCACAATAGAGGTTAAAAAATTAACAGTTTCTAATTTATTAACACCGGTAAATAATTATTGCAGTTACATGTGAATATTTTATGTAAAAAAGGTACCAATGTTACAGAGAAAACCAAAATGAGAAGAAAAAGTAAAGGGAGAGAGAGAGAGAGAGAAGCCATGAGAGAAAATTAGATGATAGAGCAGGCTCGAAAACCAGAAAATCCGGTTTCGATGGAAAGACAGCTGGAAAAGAAAGTGCACAACAAAGGCACAGGAATGTCCTGGCTCCGTGACAACTCTTCTTACAGACGGTCGCTATGCAAAACAAAAGCGTAGAAAGGCCATGGTCCTGCGACGCCACATCTTAAATCCTTACCGTATGATTCGCATGCTTGTGGCATGTTTAATAATACATAAATTAGTACAATAATACATAAACTAGTACAAACACGTATTATTTAATCATTTGCTTTTGCAATACAATACAAATATCCAGCACAATTTGGCTTTTTTATCAAACTTCCATGACCTAAGCAAACGTTGTCCAGGGCTTAAAACTAACTTTGCACAGACATTTTTTCAAGAAAACATACCTGCTTTTTGTGTTCAATTTAGCCTTTCAATAATATCAGTGTATCTTAAGGTTATGTTTTAGCAGGCTTGGCTAAACTGCACTAAAACTGCAGGCTTACTTACTTGCTTACAAGTGAATCAGAATCAGAATATCATTGTAACAAGTACGACGAAATTAGGTGCAGTCCTTTAGCTGGAGAGGTATCATAAATACTGTGTGTAAAAAAAGCTAGCTTAAATACAGGGAGTGCAGAATTATTAGGCAAATGAGTATTTTGTCCACATCATCCTCTTCATGCATGTTGTCTTACTCCAAGCTGTATAGGCTGGAAAGCCTACTACCAATTAAGCATATTAGGTGATATGCATCTCTGTAATGAGAAGGGGTGTGGTCTAATGACATCAACACCCTATATTTACATTTACATTTACGCAGACGCCCTTATCCAGAGCGACTTACAACGTGCTTTCAAGTTACCATCGATGAAGAGATCAATTCCGGTTCACTAGGCCCCCAACTATGAATACATCTATTTTATTCACTCTGTTGTAGATTCTGTACACAAAGTTCGACAACAAGAAAATTACAATTTAATCTAAATCTTCTCTAAAGAGGAAGGTCTTGAGCTGTCGTTTGAAGGTGCTCAGTGACTGAGCTGTTCTGACCTCGAGGGGAAGTTCATTCCACCACCGGTGGGGGTCAAGACATACAAGAGTCTAGATGAATGTCTTCCTTTTACCTTCAGAGATGGAGGGACCAGGCGAGCAGTACTGGAGGCTCGGAGTATACCAGGTGCAGTGCGAGGTGTAATAAGGGCTGTGAGGTAGGATGGTGCTACTCCATGTTTGGCTTTGTAGGCCAGCATCAGTATTTAGAACCTGATGCGTGCAGCTACTGGGAGCCGGTGGAGGGAACGTAGCAGAGGGGCAGTGTGGGAGAACTTGGGAAGGTTGAAGATCAGTCGTGCTGCTGCATTTTTATTAGTTGTAGAGGTCGGATGGAACATAGTGGTAGACCAGCTAGAAGGGAGTTACAGTAGTCCAGTCGTGAGATTACTAAGGACTGAACCAGTATCTGGGTGGCCTGGGTTGACAGATAAGGGCGGATTCGTCTGATATTGTAGAGAAGGAATGAGCGGGAAAGATTGCTGATGTGAGTTGAGAAAGAGAGTTGGTTGTCTATTGTTACTCCAAGGTTGCGGGCTGTTGCAGAAAGAGAGAGCTGCGAGTTGTCCAGGTAAATAGCAAGATCCTGA